>NC_041381.1:648659221-648662100 GCF_002162155.2 Triticum dicoccoides | reverse complement strand
TAGGATAATGGTTATATATACATATAAGGTGTCATATTATTTTCTTTTTGTTCCTCCGGGGAACAATGTAACCATGTTTGCCTGAAAAGTGTGCTAAAAACATTGAAAGAAAAAACAGTGAATTATTGACAATTTTATGGCAGTCTTGAAAGTACACCAGTGAATTGTGACTCCATGGGGCGACTTGTTGATGACATGAACCACCACAGAGTCTCCTTCCCTGACCTCTAATGCCGGCCCGGGGAGTTGCCCGTTCACCACGGTGACAAGCGTATCGTTGCACATGTGATTCAGCTTCATCTGGCTCACCTACATATTTGCACAAATCGGTAGCTAGATCAGCAAATTAATTAACCTCTGATTACTCACAGAATTAACATGTACTACATATGTTTCTTGTTCAGCTACCCAAAGAAAAGAAATGGTGAGAAAGTACTACTATAGTAGCTTTACTAAGGAGACAGCTAAACAGGACTAGGAGTGCTTACGACAAACGTATGCTCAACGAGCGCCGCGCTGCCCCCAGTGACCGCCGCTGCTAGAAGCACGGCCAAGAGGAAGAACACCACACCGACAACCATGGCTGACACCAGGGACTAGCTCTTCTGATTGATGGATGTGTATGCTTGGCCGACTGACTCAAGCAACACTGGGTATACAAGAGCCACGAGAGCTACTTATAGAAGATGCAGATACCCACGCTTAGCGCCATCCAATTCAATGTAGCAGTGCTTCCACGATGATATGGGCCCGAGAAAACGGGGGCCCTGTTCAACATCCAAAACGGGGGCCCTGTTCAACATCCAAAACGGGGGCCCTGTTCAACATTCAAAATTATGCCCTTGATTAACCATTGGCAATTAGGAAAACAAATTTTTATACTCAAGAAGCTAGCCATTCTAAAAACTCAAAATTAGTACATTATTCGGCATAAACATGCATCCTTCTAGCAGTCCTTGAAACAAAATCTTCAATTTGTTTTTCATAAGCAACCTTCTCCAAAATGCCACTTCATTATTTTGATAAAAACTTATCAAGAGCACATTTTTTAGGTCGAATGATTAGTATATGATGTGTCAGAAATACTAGAACATATGAACAAACGGGAATGAAACAAACTTTGGTTTATTTGGGAAAGAAGATCATGGTGCGGCCAACGGCAATGCTTCTGGAGTTCTGGTAGTCTGGTTAAAGCTCTAGTCGGGCAGCCTAGGTAGAAGCAGCAACAGAATCTAAGAAACAGGGAAGACATGAGAAATCAAAGAAAAAAACACGTGATAAAAATATGTTGGATTGAGGGTGGAGCGTACGTATACATTGGGTTTATTTCAGAGAAACCTTGAAGGAATTAAGCTAATATAGTAAGCATGCACCTTTATAGTACCTTATATTTGGAAAGAATCTGCGGTGCTGCCATCAATTAACACTGCTTAAATTCGTGATTACTTGCCTTCTTAATGAGGTATTAATCTGATTGGTCCATGGCAATAAGGAAATAAATATCTCCCTACTTTTGGACGTGCATTAACTACGTGACTCCTACATGAAAATAGCCGTATGGATACTCCACGTATATGCCAAGCTAATAACATCATATTTCCTAATACATCATATATATCTTATTTTTTTTAGGAATGTGGCCGTTTCTTGTGTCTGAGGTCGTATTTCCTAGTACGTGCATGTATAATCTTATTAAAAACAAAGGTATCTAGAAATATATTGCGTATTCTCATGTTACACTCATCCAAAAATATAAAATACCCAAAAAGTAAATGTGTACATCATTTTAAGTTTGTTCTACATGGATAAGCTAGTTGTAGGTACATATTAATAAATCTTGCATATACCCAAAAATATTTTGGATATAAACATACCCGAGAATATCTTTGGTACTAAAAAAGTTTACATACTCACAAATTTATTTTGAGGTATCTGCATAATCATGACATTTTTGGGTATATACATTGTGTCTCGTTAGTAGGTACCTGATACCTCATGCACGTGTCAATGATTTGGAGTACGTACACCATTTAGATATATACATACCAGATTGTACATACTCATGATATTTTCGAGGTATCTACATACTCATGAAATTTTTGGGTATATTCATTTCGTCTTGTTAGTAGGTATTTGAGATACCCGAGGCATATCCGTAATTTTTATTTGGTATAATACCTCGGCATGCGTATATTCTTAGTACATATAATACCACGGGTATACGTATATTTTTCATTAAGTAATATTTATGGTATGTGTATATTTTCATTAGATATAGTAGCCTACGTATGTGTATATTTTTATTAGGTATAATACATCAACATAATATTTGGAAAAGGATTGCTGCTAGGAAATCAACATAATATATTTTTTGGAAAGTAATCATTGGCCAGTGTAGTAGTGCATGCAAAAGAAAAATGAAAAGCTACTAGTTCATTGATTGCATGTCATGCGCTAATAAAATTGGCTTGCCATAAATGGGCCTACGTGCCCAGGCACCTAGGTGCCCCAAACCTAGGGGATGAGACTTGCCTGCTCCCCGCGCGTGCACCCATCCGTGCTCCCGTATATGTGGCTTGATTTGATTGGAACAAAATAAGACCCGGCCCCACCCCCTTAAAATCAGGGGGGGGAGATGATTATATTAAAAAGGAAAAAAGAAAATAAGACAGCCGTAGGATGAGGTGGGAGCATGAATGGGAGCATGGGGAGGGAGCAGGCAAGCCGGATCCAAACCTAGGTGCCCCAAATATATATATATACACACGATCTACTTAGAGTATAAGACAAGTCAAAATACTTCCTAGTCTATCATATGTTTCCAAATAATCAATATCCTCAACACCCCCCGCAGTCACAATGGTAGCGACACAGACGGT
>NC_041381.1:648646986-648659011 GCF_002162155.2 Triticum dicoccoides | reverse complement strand
GGAAGACATGGCTGGAGTGGCAACCGACAAGGTTGCAAGCAAGGCGGTAGCCCTTTGTGCTGTTTGTCGAGGTAGCCGAGAGCATAGGTGGTGGGTCATGGTTGAGGTAGTCGTGCGATGAATGCCGTGGTCGATGTCGAGTCGGGGTGGCCAGCGTCGAGGAATTTGCCGTGGAGCCGCGGGCACAAGGAGGCGCCGAGTTAGTCATGGGTGCAGTGGTGTCGAAGTAGTGGTGCACCGGGAAGAAGACGGTGCTAACGACACGTCGCGTCGGGTGTGCCAAACCTAGGGACATGTCATAGACGAAGGCACGCGTCGGTGTTGCCAGCACCGAGCATGCGTAGACGGATGAAGACAAAGTTGACGAAGCATCACACCAAGCTTGCCAGGCCCGGGGACACGTCATGGATGAAGGCATGCATCGGTGTTGCAAGCACCGGGCATGCGTAGACGAGGGACCTGCACGAGCTGTACGCCATGCCAGAGAAGTCGGAGGGGCGAGCAGAGAAGAACTCAACGACGGTTGCGGCGTCCATCGGCATGGGGCCGATATCACCAACGGTGGTCGAACATGAAGTGGTCGGGGTAGATGACAATGATGTTGGCAACGGGATGGTGCTTGGACAAAGACGAAGGGGGTGGACGGGCGGCGGCTACAGAGGTAGCGGTGGCAGCCGAAGAAGAGTGGCGGCGGAGGTTAGGTTAGTAGCGCGGCGGCGGTGCTCAAAGTAGCCGAGAAACCCAACAGCGTGACAAAGACCAGCGCGGACGATGGCATTCCCGCACCAAGGGAGGCGGCGCGGCGCATAACACGAGAGGTCGACATGCGGGGACAACGGTAGACCGCGGGCCATGACGCAGCGGCGGCGAGCAGGTCAGGGCGACGATGGAAGACCTCGGGGCGGTTGCGGGGACCGCGGGCCACGGCGCTACAGCCCGAACGGGCGGTCCAGTGGCTGAGCGCGGAACGGTGCAACCATGGGGGCGGCCTCGGGGCAGCGGCGGGGACCGCGTATCGTGGCACTATGACCCGAAGGGGCGACGCATCGGTGGCGCACAAGTCGATGCAGCTGCGAGGAGAACCATGGGGCGGCGGCGTTGTGGCTCGACGGAGCGATGCAGTGGTAGCCCGTTGCTCGACCGCTGGAGGGGCGTGCTGAACTCGGGGACAATCTTCACGGGACCTGCGGAGGCGCACGCAACCGACGGACCAGGTCTGTCACATGGCGTAGATCAGGCAGTTCCCTACGGCGAGCAGTGATCAAGACGATTGCGCGTGATGTTGGGGTATATAGAATATTTCTTATATGTACATGAGCTATTTAGAATACAAGACAATCCAAAATATTTCTTAGTCTATCATATGTTTCTAAATAACCAATGTAGTCAACAACAAATAGAACTGTTTCTTGTGCTTATCATCTGATTTTGCCAAAACAAAAAGACTGGATTAAAAAAGGTACACAGCGGACGGGACAACGAATCGCCGCAGTGAAGTACATATCGGCTTCTATTAAGTTCTAGGATGCGAGCAGACACAAATCCGGTCAATTATTTTAGATTTTATTTGTGGTTGCAGCTGTCTACGTTGAACCTCAGTTATTTTGCATCCAACATGCGCTGTTCACCTCAACAATCTTGGGTCCCATGCATTGAAGATGTAGTATTTTCTCAGCGTTTGCATTAAAGTGCGTTACAGGGGAGGAGCCAGAGCGTGAATCACATGGGGGTTCTATCATTAGAGAGAAGTATTTTGCTAAATTCTTAGGAGGTTCACTCACGTAAAAATATTTACCAGTCAGTAAAATCTAAAATCTACAGGTCTCCTCTGCACCTACTTAGTGAATGAATGTAGTTACGGCCCTGATTGTTGAAGATATTGATGTTACGTTGAGTCTGGCTCGTCGGCCGTGAATGAATGTCGTTGAGCCAAACCACGGGGACTCGGCAAAAATATATATGCCAAGAATAGCTTACCACAAAGAGGATGACACAGCAACGAGAGGTTATTGCTGAGAAGAAGACGTGGCCAAAAAGGCACAGTCGGCATACAATTTTTTTGGAGGCCGAGCTCTATGAAGGCCTCAAAATGCAAAATTCGAAATTTGTGAAAATTCAAATTTTCACATTTCAAAAAATTCTGACAAAAAAAAAATACAGAGATAGATGAAAGCATATTGTGCAAGTGTGTAAATGTTAAGGACGAAATACACTAAAATGAAGGTTGTGCAAAAAAGACAGATCTGGGGCTTTTTAATACAAGATACTATTCATCATCTCAGTCCATGAATTTTCTTTTACGTACGGGTTGCATTTCATCCTGAAAATTTACACACCCACGCCTCACATCATTGTTTACTTACACAATTTTTTTGAGACTTTATTGAAACAAAAAAAATTATTTTTTATTTTTTTCAAAATATTGACCTCCATGAAAACCGAGAGCCAAACGTCCGTTCTTGTAGAAACCCAACAACCATAAGCATCCATCAGTGCTAGACACACAGGTAAAATCTAATGATAATAAAAAAATAGGACGAAGCGTGCCGCGTCAATGGCCTATGTAAACAAACGGAGCAATACATGTGGCTTAACAAAAATGGGCAATTAGACGATTAAAAAAAAGGTACACAGCGGACGGGACAACGAATCGCCGCACTGAAGCACACGTCGGCTTCTATTAAGTTCTGAGATGCGAGCAGACACAAATTCGGTCAATTATTTGAGATTTTATTTGTGGTTGCAGCTGTCTACGTTGAACCTCAATTATTTCCAACATGCGCTGTTCACCTCAACAACCTTGGGTCCCATGCATTGAAGATGTAGTATTTTCTGAGCGTTTGCATTAAAGTGCGTGACAGGGGAGGAGCCAGAGCGTGAATCACATGGGGGTTCTATCATTAGAGAGAAGTATTTTGCTAAATTCTTAGGTGGTTCACTCACGTAAAAATATTTACCAGTCGGTAAAATCTACTCCCTCCGTTTCAAAATAGATGACCCAACTTTGTATTAACTTTAGTACAAAGTTGAGTCATCTATTTTAGAACGGAGGGAGTAAAATCTACAGGTCTCCTCTGCACCTGCTTAGTGAATGAATGTAGTTACGGCCTTGATTGTTGAAGATATTGATGTTATGTTGAGTGCCTAGCTCGTCGCCTAGAGCCAAACCACAGGGACTCCGCAAAAATATACTCCCTCCATCCTAAATATAAAGTGTATAGTTTTTGGCACGGAAATTAAAGAACGCACATGGAGGAAAAATTTCATAAGTTTTGGCCGAGATTACACCTGACTAATTGAATGAGTAAATAGAGGATCTTGCCTGATATAAGGAAATGTAATCAAATTCCAAAAATGAATTATCCAAACGAGTGGTGCAACGCAATGCACCTTATATTTCGGATTTTTCCTCAAAAATCTATACACCTTATATCAAGGAATGGAGGGAGTATATGTCAAGAGTAGCTTACCACAGAAAGGATGACACGGCAACGAGAGGTTGTTGCCGAGAAGAAGACGTGGCCAAGAAGGCACAGTCGGCATATGCTCTTTTTGCTGAGAGTCAAACAAGTACCCACGGCAAAGTGGTGCCACATGGCACGTCTGGCGGTGGTTAACGACTCGGCGACGTCGGTAATGTGTTACTTGTGAACTGCGTTGGGATTTTCCTTTAAGAGGAGGAGAGATACAGTACAGTAGAGATAAGTATTATAACCTCAGTTAAAAACCAATATTATCAAGTTCATGCATTGTCAGGAAAGGAAGACTAGATTTTCATCTGTTATCCGACACTTATTTAGTTTTTTTTAAGGAAGATGACCCCAGGCCTCTGCATCAATCGATGCATGTAGCCAGATTGTTAAATAAAAATGTAACAATGTCTTGAGGTCCAAAGAAGCTCATAATCTAGGCAAAAATCAAAAAAAATAATCTAAAAAGTGCCACATCCGGCGGTATAGAACTGAAAAGTGTCACATCCGGCGATGAAGAATAAGTTACGATGCCAACACACCTAGCCTATTATTAGCTCGCCAACCAAATCGGCTGAAGATAGCCTGTGCTACCGTCTCCCAGCAGTTGCACACAATAACCAAAAGCTCTCTGAAGTCCGCATGAGTGAGTAACAACCACATACAGATCCAAGTTCTAGCTCTATAGATAACCTACAAAAAAAATAGTGAATTTTGTCTCATTAATAATCATATCATTCCTAGTGTTCCATATAGCCTGAAATAATGCACATATTCCTATCCGAATATGTTTAGTTATGTGTATGTCCACTCAATTAAGCCACGTCCCAAATAACATGTTTATGCTCTTGGGGGGTGAATGTTAAAAGCTATATGAATTGATCGTCATAGTAATTTTGCAAGTGGACATTCGAAAAAAAGGTGTTTAATCGATTCATTTTGATCAGAGAAATAACACCTGGAGTTACCAACCCAATTCCTTTTCATCAAGTTATCTTTGGTCAGAATGACTCCTTTATGGACGAACCACATAATGATTTTAATTCGAAACGGAACTTTAATCTTCCAAATGTGCAAAGACCTCGACAATGGCCCGGAATCAATTAAGTCCGAATACATGGATTTCATTGAGAAGATTCTAGCGAATTGTATCCTCCTGATATGATAGTTGAACATCCATCAACCCACGTACCAGGTGCAACCAAGCATTCCAATGTTCCCCTACTAGGGATCTCCTAAATTGGATACTAAGCGGTATCGAGTTTAATACTGTGGTGACATAATCCTCCTTGCGTTGCACACACTGGTACAGCGAGCTACTATACAAACGATTTTTAACCCCTTTCCGCAACGGCATTTTAAACCGTCGCCTAGTGAGTGTGTGCGATAGGGGTTCCTTCCCACATGACACAAAAACCGTCGGGGATAGGGGAGCCTTGATGCAGACGCCTTGCCAAATATAATCATATGCGATGCAACACACACAATTTTTTGTCACATGTGTGGGATTGGTGATTAATCTTTCTAATGACGCAGTGAAACTAAACAATGTTTCGTACTGAAAATTTTGGTAAACAGTATCTAAGGCACACAGGCCAACATATAAACTGTGTGCGATATATGACCCATTGCACACGAGTTTTATGTGGAACTCGTCTGCCATGCATGAATCCATCGCACTTGTTTCCAAGCAATTACCATGTGCGAGTATGTTCATTCACAAACGGTCCAAGAGCCCCTTCGCACACATACAGGTGCTACAGACCATTTGTGATTTGTTGTGTATCAGCGATGACTGCGATATGAGTGACATGTGCTTTTCGTTTGGGATCTCACACGTTTCTTGAAAATTTTACGACTGAGATTGTATTTTACATTGGGCACGGTTTACTCTGAGCTCTCTGTGTGATAATATGGTATCTCAAACGGTTTCGGAGCCCCTACGGACACGTAGTAGTGTTGCAAATCGTCAGTGATCTGTTGTGTATCACTGACGGTTCTTCTACGATTGACATATACTTTCTGATACGTCTTCATCGTATCTACTTTTCCAAACTCTTTTGCCCATTTGGACTCTAATTTGCATGATTTTAATGGAACTAACCTGGACTAACGTTGTTTTCAGCAGAATTGCCATCGTGTTATTTTTGTGCAGAAATAAAAGTTCTCGGATTGACTTGAAAATTTACGGAGAATTATTGTGGAATATATAAAAAAAGTGGTGAAAGAAATTACCAGAGGGGGTCCACCCAGAGGCCACAAGCCTGGGGGCGTCCCCCTTGGGCGCGCCTAGAGGGCCTGTGGGCCCGCTGGACCTCCTCCGACCCTGACTCCAACTCTATATAACCCTACTCGGGGAGAAAAAATCAAGGAGAAGGATTCATCGTGTTTTACGATACGGAGCCGCCACCGCCTCCTGTTCTTCATCGGAGGGCTGATTTTGAGTTCGTTCGGGGCTCTAAAGAGGGGGATTCGTCGCCATCATCATCACCAACCTTCCTCCATCACCAATTTCATGATGCTCACCGCCGTGCGTGACTAATTCCATCATAGACTTGCTGGACGGTCATGGGTTGGATGAGATTTATCATGTAATTGAGTTAGTTTTATTAGGGTCTGATTCCTAGTATCAACTATTATGAGTTATGATCCGCATACCCCAAGGTGACAACAATTGGGATTCTTTCTGCTGATTACCGTAGTTTGAGGAGTTCATGTATTCACTAAGTGCTAATGCTTTGGTCCAGTTCTCTATTAAAAGGAGGCCTTAATATCCCTTAGTTTCCATTAGGACCCTGCTGCCACAGGAGGGTAGGACAAAAAATGTCATGCAAGTTCTTTTCCATAAGCACATATGACTATATATGGAATACATACCTACATTATATTGATGAATTGGAGCTAGTTCTATGTCAGCCTAGGTTATGACTGCTACATGATGAATATCATCCAACACAATTATCATTGCCGATCCATTGCCTATGAGCTTTTCACATATTGATCTTGGCCAAGTTACTTTCGTTGTTACCGTTGTTACAATCACTACAAACTGCTATTGTTACTTTTGCCACCGTTATCGATACTTCCATATTACTTTGCTACTAAATACTTTGCTGTAGATATTCAGTCTTTCAAGTGTGGTTGAATTAACAACTCGACTCTAATACTCGTGAATATTCTTTGGCTCCCCTTGTGTCAAATCAATAAATTTGGGTTGAATACTCTACCCTCGAAAACTGTTGCGATCCCCTATACTTGTGGGTTATCAAGACCTTTTTCTGGCGCCGTTGCCGGGGAGCATAGATCTATTCTCTGAGTCACTTGGGATTTATATCTATTGATCACTATGAAGAATCTTAAAGATACCAAAACCAAGTTTTTCCCTCTAGGACGAGGGGAGGTAAGGAACTGCCATCTAGCTCTGCACTTGATTCACCTTTTGTTTTGAGTAAGCTTGCGACACCTACGCCTGCTATTTATTCTGATATGTCGCAAGTAATTGATGATGCTACTTCTGCTATGCATGATGCTTATGATGATACTAGTACTTTGCTTGATAAGACTGTGCCACTGGGTGAATTTCTTGATGAACAACTTGCTAGAGCTAAAGATATTGAGAATGTTGAAACTGATAATATTTCCGAAACTGATGAAATTATTGAAACTGAACACTTTGAAACACATGTTTGACCTAGCTCTACTAGATATGATTTGCCTGTTATGCCTGAGGGTTATGTTATGGATGGAGAGGTAGCTAGGGACTTTCTTGCTTGTAAGAATAGAGATGATCTTAAGAAATTACTATGCAAGTGGAAAGAGAAATCTTTGAATGCTAGAATGCAATATGATCCTAAGTTTGCTACTTCACCTATCTTTGTTACTGATAAGGATTATGAATTCTCTGTCGATCCTGACTTAATCACTTTGGTTGAATCTGATCCTTTCCATGGTTATGAATCTGAAACTATTATGGCACATCTTACTAAATTGAATGTTATAGCCACCTTATTTTCTCATGAGGAAAAAATCACTACTACTATATTATTAAGTTGTTTACTTTCTCGTTAAAGGGTGATGCTAAGATATGGTTTAATTCTCTTGCTCCTAGTTGTGTGTGTAGTCCCCATGATATTTAACTTTGTGAAAATTGAAGAAGAGAGTCTCCCACAAGCTTGGGGAGGCATCTCCAATTACTTACTGCTTTGCCTGATCATCCTCTCAAAAGAAATGAAATACTTGATATCTTTTATAATGGACTAACAGATGCTTCTAGGGACCACCTAGATAGTTTGCTGGTTATGTTTTCAGGGAACGGGCTATTGAACAAGCTGAAGTACTATTGAATAATATATTGAGTAATGATAATGATTGGACTCTTCCTGAACTACCTCCTAAGTCAACTCCGAAGAAGAGGGGTATTCTATTTCTCAGTCCTGAAGACATGCAAGAGGCAAAGAAATCTATGAAATAGAAAGGTTTTAAAGCTGAAGATGTTAAGAATTTACTACCCATTGAAGAGATACATGGTCTTAATACTCCGACACAAGTAGTAGAGGTAAATTCTCTCTATAGATTTGATGAAGCCATGAAGGTGATATTCCTTATAATAAGTATTCTAGCCAATGCTTGGATGAATTTGATAATTTTATTGTTATACAAGAAAACTTCAATGCATATGTTAGTAGATAATTGAAAGGAAATGCTTATATGCTTGAACGCTTGTGTGATTATATGTGTAGAACTATTAATGGTCCCAAGATTGTTAGTAAACATGCTTCCATGGTAAAAACTCAAGTAGAAGAAGTTCTCAAGGCACAAAATGATTTGCTGAATGAAATCAATAATAAGATGAATGATCATGCCATTAGAGTTATGACTAGATGTGACAAAATGACTCAGGAATCTTTGTATCCTGAAGGCCATCCTAAGAGAGTTGAGAAAGACTCTCAGAGAATTAATACTGATACACCTAGTCCTTCTAAAAAGAAAAAGAATGATGATCGGACTTTGCATGCTTCTACTGAACCTACTATAGACACACCTGAGAATCCAAATGATATTTCTATTTTTGATGATGAAACACAATCTAGCGATGAACATGAGCCTAGTGATAATGTTAATGATGATATCCGTGTTGATGCTCCACCTAGTAATAATAATGATGTGGAGATAGAACCTGTTGTTGATCTTGATAACCCACAGCCTAAGAATAAAAGGTATGATAAGAGAAACTTCATTGCTAGGAAACATGGTAAAGAAAGAGAACCATGGGTTCAAAAACACATGCCCTTTCCCCCTAAAACATCCAAGAAAAATGATGATGAGGAATTTGAGCGCTTTCTTGAAATGCTTAGACATGTCTTTTTGCGTATGTGTTTGACTGATATTCTGAAAATATCTCCTTATGTGTGTGTGTGTGTGTGTGTGTGTGTGTGTGTGTGTGTGTGTGTATATTGTGACAAATAAAAGAAAGATACCATAAGCTGAAATCTCCACCATGCTTGCTAATTATACATTTAA
This sequence comes from Triticum dicoccoides, assembly GCF_002162155.2. Taxonomy (NCBI): domain Eukaryota; kingdom Viridiplantae; phylum Streptophyta; class Magnoliopsida; order Poales; family Poaceae; genus Triticum; species Triticum dicoccoides. The sequence continues at coordinate 648,650,021 of NC_041381.1, read as the reverse complement.
GGGTGGAATACCAAAGAAACTAGGAGATCCAGGAATACCAACTATACCATGCTCCATTAAAATAAACTATGTTAAAACTGCTTTATGTGATCTAGGAGCCGGTGTTAGTGTCATGCCTTTCTCATTGTATCGTAGACTTCATTTGAATAAGTTGACACCAACTGAAATCTCTTTGCAACTGGCCGATAAACCAACTGCTATACCCATCGTTATTTGTGAGGATATACCTGTCGTAGTTACAAATGTTATTATTTTAACAGATTTTAATAGCCAAGCAAACATATGAAAACAATGCAAACATAACAACAATATGTCTAAACAAGACAGCCTGTAAAGAATGCAAGAGGAATCATACTTCCCTAACTCCAAAAATTCTGAAAAATTACCACACTATAGAAAATTTGTTGTTACTCATTGTGAAAAAAATTCATGATTTATCATGTTCTGACTATTCACCAATATTCAAAACATAACAACAAACTTTTTGATTTCAAAACAACAACGTATAGACTTGTAAAATAAGCATGGTAAAGGCTATACTTGACTTTTCTATTGAACTAAAAGATATAAAACATGTCTCTGAATAGCAGCAAGCAAATCTAAACAAAAGAAAATGATGCTCCAAGCAAAACACATATCATGTGGTGAATAAAAATATAGCTCCAAGTAAAGTTGCCGATGAACGAAGACGAAAGAGGGGATGCCATCCGGGGCATCCCCAAGCTTAGACTCTTGGTTGTCCTTGAATATTACCTTGGGGTGCCTTCGGAATCCCCAAGATTAGGCTCTTGCCACTCCTTATTCCTTAGTCCATCGAAACTTCACCCAAAACTTGAAAACTTCACAACACAAAACTCAACAGAAAACTCGTAAGCTCCTTTAGTATAAGAAAATAATATTACCACTTTTGGTACTGTTGTGAACTCATTCTAAATTCATATTGGTGCTATATCTACTGTATTCCAACTTCTCCATGGTTCATACCCTCGGATACTACACATAGATTCATCCAAATAAGCAAACAATACATACAAAATAGAATCTATCAAAAACAGAATAGTCCGTAGTAATCTGGAAACTTTCCATACTTCTATAACTCCAAAAATTCTGAAAAATTAGGACAACATAGACAATTTGTATATCAATCACCTACATCAAAAGCACGTTGCAGTGAATTTTCAAATTTCCTGGACTGAGGGAAAAAGTTTCTGTTTTTGCACAGAATCAAGTCAACTATCATCGACACTATCCCAAAGGCTTTACTTGACACTTTATTGAAACAAAAGCTATAAAACATGATTACTAATGTAGCATAATCATGTGAACACATAAAAACAGTAGGGGTAAATATTGGGTTGTCTCCCAACAAGCGCTTTTCTTTAATGCATTTTTAGCTAGGCATGATGATTTCAATGATGCTCACATAAAAGATAAGAATTGAAACACAAAGGGAGCATCATAAAGAATATGACTAGCACATTTAAGTCTAACCCACTTCTTATGCATAGGGATTTTGTGAGCAAACAATTTATGGGAACAACAATCAACTAGCATAGGAAGGCAAAAAAAGCAAAGCTTCAAGATTTTCAACACATAGAGAGGAAACTTGATATTATTGCAATATGTAGAAGCATATGTTCCTCTCTCATAATAATTTTCAGTAGCATCATGAATGAATTCAACAATATAACTATCACATAAAGCATTCTTTTCATGATGCATGAGCATAGAATTTTTATTACTCTCCACATGAGCAAATTTATTCTCATGAATAGTAGTGGGAGCAAATTCAATAAAATAACTATCATGTGAGGCATAATCCAATTGAAAATTAAAATCATGATGACAGCTATAATCATTATTCTTTATAGTATACATGTCATCACAATAATCATCATAGATAGCAACTTTGTTCTCATAATCAATTGGAACCTCTTCCAAAATTTTGAATTCATCACTAAATAAAGTCATGACCTCTCAAATCCACTTTCATAATTATCACAATAAGATTCAACACCCTCCAAAATAGTGGGATCGTTACTTCCTAAATTTTACACTCTTCCAAACCCACTTTCATCAATATAATCATCATGAATAGGAGGCATGCTATCATCATAATAAATTTGCTCATCAAAACTTGGGGGACTAAAAATATCATCTTCATCAAACATAGCATCCCCAAGCTTGTGGCTTTTCATATCATTAGCATCATGTATATTGAAAGAACTCATACTAACAACATTGCAATCATGCTCATCATTCAAAGATTTAGTGCCAAACATCTTAATGCATTCCTCTTCTAACACCTGAGCACAATTTTCCTTTCCATCATTTTCATGAAAGACATTAAAAAGATGAAGCATATGAGGCAACCTCAATTCCATTTTTTTAGTTTTCTTTTATAGACTAAACTAGTGATAAAATAAGAAACTAAAAGATTCAATTGCAAGATGTAAAGATATACCTTCAAGCACTCACCTCCTCGGTAACGGCGCCAGAAAAGAGCTTGATGTCTACTATGCAACCTTCTTCCACTACTGGAATCTGAAGATTTGCCATCTGCCACCTCTTTGCCGTCTGCTAGAGGACGGCAAAAAATGTCTTTGCCATCAGCCACGGGAAAGCAGACGGCAAAGCGGCAGCAGACGGCAAAGTAATGCTTTGCCATCAGCCATTACTTTGTCGTCCGCTAGCTGACGGCAAAGATGGTGTTTGGCCCACTGGCTATTAAGCACTAATAGGCCCCCTCTTTGTCGTCCGCCAGCAGACGACAAAGAGTCTGTTGCCATCAGCTTGCGGACAGCAAAGGCGACACGGACGACAATGCTTCAAAATAAGATAACGGCCCGTGCCCCCGTCGTCACCCTCTCTCTTTCTTCTCTCCGCCCGACGAGCACCGCCCCGCCCTGCCACCCCCACCGGCCCACCACCTCTCCGTCGCCGCCCTGTCGCCGCCCCCTCCCTGCCTCCCCACCCCCTCCTGAGCCTCCCCACCGCCGCCTCCCTACTGCAGCCGCCGATGGACCGTCCCCGAG
>NC_041381.1:648635943-648646387 GCF_002162155.2 Triticum dicoccoides | reverse complement strand
CGTCGCCGCCCCCACCGTGAGCCCCTGCCACCCTATTTTTTTCTTTTGTTTTTTAGTTTACTTAGTTTTTAGGTTCAATTAATTAAGGTTTTTCTGTTACTACCTCTATAGTGGGGAGTAACATATGTGTGGTAACATGCAACACTTCATTTATTAGGCTATAGACACATCTTGCCTTGATATATGTGATGTTACTCATACTACTAGTAACTAGCTACGTTACCATTTTCCTCTCTTTCTTCATTTATTGCTTGACACATCATCTATTTTATCTAGATATGTGTAACGTTACTATATATGTTACTCCCACTGTGGGTAGTGTCATGCTTTACTCTCATGCTTGGAAATGGGTCTGTCGCCAGCTCGCCGCGGGATCTAAGGCATGTCGGCATAAACGGACCGGCGCAGCTCAGTTACATTAGATTGGGTGCAAAATGGATTGTGTGAAAGAGATGCACTTGGCACGTAAGCAAGTCAACGGCGCAGGACCAGTCCAAATGTGCCACATCAACAAAATACAATGGATACGGTAGGCCTAACCTAGAGTGACACATTTCTGCGACCTATTTTGACACTTTTGGAATACAGTGATGAAAGTGAACCCTAGAGTCAAGTTCAGGTACTATGGATGTAATTTACTCGCTGCAGAGGCATTGGCTTGGGCTTGTTTAGTGGTCTATCTTTTTTTCTGTTTTCTTACACCCTGCCAGCACACCAGTTAATTAGAGCATCTCCAGCCGTTGGCCCCCCTAGTGAAGGAAATATGCCCTAGAGGCAGTAATAAAAGTTATTATTTATTTCCTTATTTCATGATAAATGTTTATTATTCATGCTAGAATCGTATTAACCGGAAACATGATACATGTGTGAATACATAGACAAACTGAGTGTCACTAGTATGCCTCTACTTGACTAGCTCATTAATCAAAGATGGTTATGTTTCCTAGCCATGGACAAAGAGTTGTCATTTGATTAGCGGGATCACATCATTAGGAGAATGATGTGATTGACTTGACCCAATCCGTTAGCTTAGCACTTGATCGTTTAGTATGTTACTATTGCTTTCTTCATGACTTATACATGTTCCTATAACTATGAGATTATGCAACTCCTGTTTACCGGAGGAACACTTTGTGTGCTACCAAACGTCACAACGTAACTGGGTGATTATAAAGGTGCTCTACAGGTGTCTCCGAAGGTACATGTTGGGTTGGCGTATTTCGAGATTAGGATTTGTCACTCCGATTGTCGGAGAGATATCTCTGGGCCCTCTCGGTAATATACATCACTAAAGCCTTGCAAGCATTGCAACTAATGAGTTAGTTGCGGGATGATGGATTACGGAACGAGTAAAGAGACTTGCTGGTAACGAGATTGAATTAGGTATTGAGATACCGATGATCGAATCTCGGGCAAGTAACATACCGATGACAAAGGGAACAACGTATGTTGTTATGCGGTCTGACTGATAAAGATCTTCGTAGAATATGTGGGAGCCAATATGAGCATCCAGGTTCCGCTACTGGTTATTGACCGGAGACGTGTCTCGTTCATGTCTACATAGTTCTCGAACTCGTAGGGTCCGCACGCTTAACATTATGATGACAGTTATATTATGAGTTTATATGTTTTGTTGTACCGAAGGTTGTTCGGAGTCCCGGATGTGATCACGGACAAGAGGAGGAGTCTCGAAATGGTCGAGACATGAAAATTTATATAATGGAAGCCTATGTTTGGATATCGGAAGGGTTCTGGGTGAAATCGGGATTTTACCGGAGTACCAGGAGGTTACTGGAACCCCCCGGGAACATAATGGGCCTTAGTGGGCCTAGGTGGAAGAGAGGAGAGGCGGCTAGGGCTGGGCCGCACGCCCCTCCCTCCCAGTCCGAATAGGACAAGGAGAGGGGGGCGGCGCCCCCCCTTCCTTCTTCTCCTCCACTCCTTCCCCCTCCCAAGTCCTAATCCAACTAGAAAGGGGGGGGGGGAGTCCTACTCCCGGTTTGAGTAGGACTCCTCCCGGCACGCCCTCTCCCTTGGACGGCCGCACCCCCCTTTGCTCCTTTATATACGGGAGCAGGGGGCACCCCAAAGACACGACAATTGGTCGTTTGATCTTTTAGCCGTGTGCGGTGCCCCCCTCCACCATAGTCCACCTCGATAATATTGTAGCGGTGCTTAGGCGAAGCCCTGCGTCGGTAGAACATCATCATCGTCACCTCGCCGTCGTGCTGACGAAACTCTCCCTCAACACTCGGCTGGATCGGAGTTCGAGGGACGTCATCGGGCTGAACGTGTGCTGAACTCGGAGGTGCCGTACGTTCGGTACTTGATCGGTCAGATTGTGAAGACGTACGACTACATGAACTACGTTGTGCTAACGCTTCCGCTTACGGTCTACAAGGGTATGTAGACAACACTCTCCCCTCTCGTTGCTATGAATCACCATGATCTTGCGTGTGCGTAGGATTTTTTTTTGAAATTACTACGTTACCCAACAGTGGCATCTGAGCCAGGTTTTATGCGTAGATGTCATATGCACGAGTAGAACACAAGTGAGTTGTGGGCGATACAAGTCATACTGCTTACCAGCATGTCATACTTTGTTCGGCGGTATTGTTGGATGAAGCGGCCCGGACCGACATTACGCGTACGCTTACGCGAGACTGGTTCTACCGACGTGCTTTGCACATAGGTGGTTGGCGGGTATCAGTTTCTCCAACTTTAGTTGAACCGAGTGTGGCTACGCCCGGTCCTCGCGAAGGTTAAAACATCACCAACTTGACAAACTATCGTTGTGGTTTTGATGCGTAGGTAAGAACGGTTCTTGCTCAGTGCATAGCAGCCATGTAAAACTTGTAACAACAAAGTAGAGGACGTCTAACTTGTTTTTGCAGGACATGCTGTGATGTGATATGGTCAAGACATGATGCTAAATTTTATTGTATGAGATGATCATGTTTTGTAACCGAGTTGTCGGCATCTGGCAGGAGCCATATGGTTGTCGCTTTATTGTATGCAATGCAATCGCCCTGTAATGCTTTACTTTATCACTAAGCGGTAGCGATAGTCGTAGAAGCATAAGATTGGCGAGATGACAACGACGCTACGATGGAGATCAAGGTGTCGCGCCGGTGACGATGGTGATCATGACGGTGTTTCGAAGATGGAGATCACAAGCACAAGATGATGATGGCCATATCATATCACTTATATTGATTGCATGTGATGTTTATCTTCTATGCATCTTATCTTGCTTTGATTGATGGTAGCATTATAAGATGATCCCTCACTAAATTATCAAAGTATAAGTGTTCTCCCTGAGTATGCACCATTGCGAAAGTTCTTCGTGCTGAGACACCACGTGATGATCGGGTGTGATAGGCTCTACGTTCAAATACAATGGGTGCAAAACAGTTGCACACGTAGAATACTCAGGTTAAACTTGATGATCCTAGCATATAACAGATATGGCCTCGGAACACAGAGACCGAAAGGTCGAGCGTGAATCATATAGTAGATATGATCAACATAGTGATGTTCACCATTGAAACTACTCCATCTCACATGATGATCGGACATGGTTTAGTTGATTTGGATCACGTGATCACTTAAGAGGATTAGAGGGATGTCTATCTAAGTGGGAGTTATTAAGTAATATGATTAATTGAACTTAAATTTATCATGAACTTAGTCCTGGTAGTATTTTGCAAATTATGTTGTAGATCAATAGCTTGCGTTGTTGCTTCCCTATGTTTTATTTGTGTTCCTAGAGAAAACTAAGTTGAAAGATGTTAGTAGCAATGATGTGGACTTGGTCCGTGATCTGAGGTTTATCCTCATTGCTGCACAGAAGAATTATGTCCTTTATGCACCGCTAGGTGACAAACCTGTTGCAGGAGCAGATGCAGACGTTATAACGTTTGGCTAGCTCAACATGATGACTAATTGATAGTTTTGTGCACCATGCTTTATGGCTTAGAACCGGGACTACAAAACGTTTTTGAAACGTCACGGAACATATGAGATGTTCCATGAGATGAAATTGGTATTTCAGAATCATGCCCATGTCAAGAGGTATGAGACCTCTTACAAATACTTCGCCTAAAAGATGGAGGAGAGTTGCTCAACTAGTGAGCAAGTGCTTAGATTGTCTGAGTACTACAATCGCTTGAATCAAGTGGGAGTTAATCTTCCAGATAAGAGAGTGATTGGCAGAGTTCTCTAGTCACCATCACCAAGTTACTGGAACTTCGTGATGAACTATAATGCAAGGGATGACGAAAAGATTCCCAAGCTCTTCGTGATGCTGAAATCGACGAAGGTAGAAATCAAGAAAAGAGCATCAAGTGTTGGTGATTGATAAGACCACTAGTTTCAAGAAAAGGGCAAAGGAAAATAAATGGAACTTCAAGTAGAATGGAAAGCAAGTTGTCACTCTCGTGAAGAAGACCAAAGCCTGAAACTGAGTGCTTCTACTGCAATGGAAATGGTCACTGGAAGCAGAAATGCCCTGAATATTTGGTGGATAAGAAGGATGGCAAAGTGAACAAGGGTATATTTGATATACATGTTATTGATGTGTACCTTACTGGTGTTTATAGTAGCCCCTGAGTATTTGATACTTGTTCGGTTGCTAAGATTAGTAACTCAAAACAGGAGTTACAGAATAAACAGAAACTAGTTGAGGATGAAGTGACGATGAGTGTTGGAAGTGGTTCCAAGATTGATATGATCAACATCGTGCACTCCCTATACTTTCGAGATTAGTGTAGAAACTAAATAAATGTTATTTGGTGTTTGCGTTGAGCATAAATATGATTATATCATGTTTGTTGCAATACGGTTATTCATTTAAAATCAAAGAATAATTGTTGTTCTGTTTACATGAATAAAACCTTCGATGGTCATACACCCAATGAAAATAGTTTGTTGGATCTCGATCGAAGTGATACACATATTCATAATATTGATGCCAAAAGATGCAAAGTTGATAATGATAGTGCAACTTATTTGTAGCACTGCCGTTTGGGTCATATCGGTGTAAAGCGCATGAAGAAACTCCATAAAGATGGATTTTTGGAATCATTTGGTTATGAATCATTTGATGCTTGCGAACCATGCCTTTTGGGTAAGATGACTAAAACTCCGTTCTCTGGAACAAAGGAACGAGCTACTGACTTGTTGGAAATAATACATACCGATGTATGCGGTCCAATGAGTGTTGATGCTCGTGGCGGGTATCGTTATTCTCTGACCTTCACAAGATGATTTGAGCATATATTAGTATATCTACTTAATGAAACACAAGTCTGAAACATTTGAAAAGTTCAAAGAATTTTAGAGGGAAGTGGAGAATCATCGTAACAAGAAAATAAAGTTTCTACGATCTGATCGTGGAGGAAAATATTTGAGTTACGAATTTGGTCTTTCATTTAAAACAACGTGGAATAGTTTCACAGTTCACACCACCTAGAACACCACATCGTAGTGGTATGTCCGAACGTCGTAACCACACATTATTGGATATGGTGCGATCTATGATGTATCCACTACTAGAAAAAGAGCTATAGATGGGATTGACACTAATGGCACACCAGACAAGTGGTGCGCCATTAGTATATACTAATGGCGCACCACCTTCTGATACTCCATTAGAGTTGAAACTACTAACGGCGCACCTCGCCCAAGGTGCGCCATTAGTATCAATTTTTTTTGAACTAGTGCGCCTGTCCAAACATACTAATGGCACATCCGGACTCAGTGCGCCATTACTAGTTGTAACTAGTAATGGCGCAGCTGTCAGAAAGTGCGCCACTAATGTTGTTTTTTTATTATATTTTTTATTCCTTTTTTTGCAAAACTACTAATGGCGCATTGTTCCACCGTGCGCCATTACTAGTTTAAACTAGTAATGGCGCACTGTGGAACAGTGCACCATTAGTATGTTTTTTTTGCAAAACTACTAATGGCGCACCACCAGAAGGTGCGCCATTAGTAACCTGGATTACTAATGGCGCATTTAGAGTTGGTGCGCCATTAGTAAGTGGGCAGCAACAAGATATTTTGGACAGCCTCTCCTACCCACACTCACTTTCTCCCCACTTCATTCTCTCCACCTCCTCCTTGTCTCGGGTGCCTCCTCTTTTTCACCTCATTTCCACCATAGATTCATTCAAATTAAGTGGTTAAATTACCTTGTTTTGATAGGTAAGTAAGGAGGGAAACTATATTTATGTTGTTCTCCCTACAACAATGTGCACATGCACTTTTCATGGCCTAGCTAGATCTATGTATGTTCGTGGTGTTGCATATGTTTGTGGTGTTGCATATGTGTTTGTGTTTGGAGGTGTACCGGTATTTGAAATGCGATAGTTGCCAATATTTTGCCGGAATGTTGATTCATTTCCGTTTCGGCGAAAATTTTGGCATTAAGCATTCTTTTTCGTCCTATTTTTAGGGAAAGTCATGTCAAATTTTTTCTTGGTTCTAAAATATCGTTTTGCTCTACCCCGCAGGCGACCATGGTCCGCACGATGACCGAAGGCATCGTGAATAGGTTTTTGAGGTCCGCGAAGGCCGAGATGCTTCAAAAGAACGAGACGGAGATAAGATGTCCGTGTCGAAGATGAAAGCTGAAGAGCCTTATTGCGGACCCGGATTCCGGGCAGGTGCGGGACCACCTGCTCTTGCGTGGTTTCATGGATGGCTATCGGTGGAAGGTGATGAAGATGACTACGAAGTCGTCCATGGGGGCCGGGCAAGAAATGAGGAAGGGCAGCAAGACAGCCACCACGGCTCGGGCGGGCGAGAAGACGAAGAATCCCCAGGAGACGATCATGACGGCGATGCTGTACACAGTCATCATGTAGAAGATGCAGGACATGATGATGAGGAAGATGCCGGAGCAGACGACGGGCATGATCATGAAGATGATGATGCCGGCGGAGCAGACGACGCTGGACCATCGATGGGCTGGGTGCAGGACCCTCATATTCAAGAGCTGCTTCTCAAGCAGACGGATAACGCAAGAGCTGCCGCCCAAGAGAAAGCCAAGATGGATCAACTTTAGTTAGACGCGGTTACTCCATTGTATGAAGGATGCAGGCCCGAGGATACCCGCCTGAAAGTAACGCTCATGGCTCTGGAGATGAAGGTAAAACACAAAATGACCGACACATGCTTCGACGAGAACATGTCATTCTGGCACGAACGTCTTCCCAAGTGGAACAAGTGCCCGACCAGTTTGGAGGAGGCGAAGAAAATTGTGTGTCCTCTAGATTTACCGCATGTGAAATACCATGTGTGCATGAACAATTGCATCATTTATCGGGACGAGCACGCGGAGTCTACCATATGTCCGGTGTGCGGCGTCACTCGATACAAGAAGAGGAAGAAAGCTCCTCGAAAAGTGGTGTGGTACTTTCTGATCACTCCTCGTCTACAGCGGTATTTCGTGGACCCTAAGGTAGCAAAGCTCCTGCGTTGGCATGCGGATAGGGAGGAGAAGAAGCGAGAAGATGACGCAAATGATCCGGAGATAGATAAAAAGACAAGATGCTGAGTCACCCTAAGGATGCGAGCCAGTGGCAAGCGTTGAACTTTGAAGACCCAGAATTTGGGAAGGATCCAAGGAACATCGTGCTGGGCGCGAGCACCGATGGAGTCAATCCGTTTGGCAGCCAGAGAAGCACACATAGCACCTGGCCTGTGTTTGTGTGGATGTACAACCTTCCCCCCTGGTTGTGCATGAAGAGGAAGTACATTCACATGAGTATGCTAATTGAAGGGCCGAAACAACCAGGGAACGACATCAATCTGTATCTGGGGCTGCTGAAAGAGGAGCTTGACACGCTGTGGAAAACGCCAGCCAATACGTGGGACGCCGCAGAGAAAGAATATTTCCCTATGAGAGCCGCACTGCTCACGACGGTGCACGACTATCTCGGTTACGGATATCTCGCGGGGCAGGTAGTCCACGGATTTTCTGGATGCGTAAGGTGCATGGATGACACAACGTATCGCCAGCTAGATAGAGATCCCGGGTCTTCGAAAACCATGTTCATGGGACATCGAAGGTGGCTTCGCGACGATGACCCGTGGAGGAAACGCAAGGATCTGTTCGATGGTGAAACCGAACCCCGAAAACGCCCGTGTACGAGGAGCGGCGAGGAAATAGACAAGCTGTTGAAAAATTGGAAAGACTGCCCACTGCCGGGAAAGAAGCAAAAGGCGCCAGAGCCGGGAAAGAAGCGAAAGGCGCCAGAGCCACTGCTGAAGGTATGGAAAACGAGGTCTGTTTTCTGGGACTTGCCATACTGGAAGATCCACCGTGTGCCTCACAGCCTTGATGTCATGCATATCACGAAGAACGTGTGCGAGAGTCTGCTTGGTACCCTGCTCAACATGCCAGAGAGGACCAAAGATGGGCCGAAAGCAAGGGCAGACTTGAAATCAATGGGCATCAGGCAGGAGCTTCACGCTAATGATGATGATGATAATGATGATGATGATGATGATGATGATGATGATGATGATGATGATGATGATGATGATGATGATGAGGCGAAGCAGGACACAGTAAGTCGTCGCAAAGGCAAAAAGGCGAAGAAGACCGGAAATGACTACCCTCCCGCGTGCTTCACTCTAAGTCAGGAGGAGATCGAGCAGTTTTTCACCTGCCTCCTAGGAGTAAAACTTCCTTACGGTTACGCGGGGAAGATAAGCAGATACCTAGACCCAGCGAAGCAGAAGTTCAGTGGGATGAAGTCTCACGACTGTCACGTGCTGATGACGCAGATACTTCCCGTTGCAATCCGTGGGATCATGGACGCGCACGTCCGTGAAACGCTATTTGGCCTATGCAACTTTTTCGATGTCATCTCTCGGAAGTCGATTGGCGTGAGGCAACTCAGAAGGCTACAGGAAGAGATCGTGGTGATACTATGCGAGCTTGAGATGTACTTCCTGCCCGCATTCTTCGATGTTATGGTGCATCTGTTGGTCCATATAGTGGAGGATATCATCCAACTCGGGCCGACATTCCTGCACAGCATGATGCCGTTCGAAAGGATGAATGGTGTCATCAAAGGATACGTTCGCAACATGTCATGTCCAGAGGGAATTATAGCCAGGGGCTTTCTGACCGAAGAGTGCATCTCCTACTACACGAATTATCTAGGCATCGAGAACCCCGTTGGTCTGCCCGTCAACAGGCACCTCGGCAGGCTTGCTGGATGGGGTCACCGTGAGGGTCGCCGTGAAATGCATGTTGACTTAGAGGGTCGACTCGCCGACTTTGAAAGAGCAAACCTAGTCGCGCTACAACACATAGACGTGGTCGATCCTTGGGTGGTAGAGCACAAAACCTTTATTAAGAAGACGTACAATGACCGAGGCCAACAGAGGACGGACGGAGATATAATCAAAGAGCACAACTCATGTTTCACGCGTTGGTTCAAGCAGAAGCTTCTGTCGTACCCTTTACATGAGGATTCTTCCGCGGAAGAACAACTCATATTCGCCTTGTCACAGGGCGCCGAGCACAACCTGATGACCTATGAGGCGTACGATATCAACGGCTACACATTCTACACCGAGGCCAAGGACATGAAGAGCGATGGTTATCAGAACTCCGGGGTAACGATGGAATCCTACACCGGTAATGACAAGGACAGATACTACGGAAGGATCGAGGAGATCTGGGAGCTGAGCTACGCTGGAGAGAAGGTCCCGATGTTCCGTGTCAGATGGCCGAAGAGCGTCCTAAAAGAAGACCGGTATTTCACCACCATGGTTATACCCGAAGCCAAGTCCAAGACCGCGGGCGCAAACGTCACCGCGAAAAATGAGCCATGGGTACTGGCTTCCCAAGTTGACCAATGCTTCTTCATTACCGACCCGTCAAAGCCCAGTCGTGTTGTCGTGAGGAGAGGCAAAAGGAAGATCATCGGAATGGATGGAGTAGCCAATGAGCAAGACTTCGACAAGTACGGCGACCCGAGGATCGAACATGACGACGATGATGAAGTAGCAGGATACACCACAAGAAGAAGCAGGACCACCCTACCTAAAGGACGTCCGTTCCATAGAAGAACTCCATTTGCGGAAAAGAAGGGCAAGAAGATTGTGAACAGATAGCTAGCTAAGATTGATTGTATTTAAATCGTAGCCTTCATTTCTCGATTGTATTTCATGGGCACTTTTTGAACTATCATGAATATTTTTAAATTTCATGGACACTCGATCTCGATTCCCCTCCATCTTGATCGCTATCCCACCTCGCCAGATCCGGTCCCCCTCGCCGCCGAGCACCCCCCGGTCCACCGGCCGTCGCCGCCGACCCCCCGCACCCTCGATTCCCCTACTCAACCGCCGCCGCCGACCCCCCGCACACCCCTCCCCTACTCAACCGCCGCCGCCGACCCCCCGCACCCCCCGCACCCTC
>NC_041381.1:648622732-648635489 GCF_002162155.2 Triticum dicoccoides | reverse complement strand
TGATATTTTCTTAAAAAATTATTATTGTCTTATAAAAAAATATTACTGTTATGATTTAAACAAGTTTGAACATATTTAAACACAAATAAGTATCAAACAACATTTTAAATGCATAAAAAAATTGTGGAGCCTGGGAATCGAACCCAAGACCTCCTGGTGTGAGAACTGGCTGCTGACCAGTCGAGCTAGTAGAGGGAACTTGATGTGGATCAGGTCAGGTGGAAGATAACCTGTTGGCTCGAGCAGAAATCAAAAAAATACTAATGGCGCACCAGGGCGAGGTGCGCCATTAGTATGGATGTACTTATGGCGCGCCGAGGGGTGGTGCGCCATTAGTATTGTGCCGCCCCCATCCATATTTCCTCCCCGGCCCAAACCTATCCCCTCTCTCTCCCTCGCTCTCGCCCTCGATCCCCTTCCCCTCTCCTCTCCCAATGCCGCTGCACCGCCGCCTCGACGCTGCCCCGACGCCGCCTCGACCCTCGACGCCGCCTCGACGCCCCGATGCCGCCTCGACGCCCCGACGCCGCCTCGACGCCTCTCCTGCTCGCCGCGGCCGCGGCCGCCGCGCTCGTCGGGATGTATTTTGCCCAGCAAACAAAAAAATTCTGGGGCTTTGGTTTGGTACCACCAGCCACCAGGACCCCCACCATGTTACCATGGGGCTTTGGCAGTGCTTGCCCACTGTTTTCTCACTTTCTGGGTGGGGTTGGAAGACAGACACTGCCGATAAGCTTGTTTGCTAGTTCCTTTACAAGCATAGTAGAGCATAGTATGGATTCTAATGTTCAACTCTGACTAAACAGGTTCTGCAAACGGTCTTTTACTGCACTTGACTGAAGAAGTAGGTGTCTGCTATATCCTGCACTTGAGGTGAGTTGTGTTCTCAGGTTTACATTGCAATGGGCACTCTTCTTGTAAACACAAATTCAGATTTATATACTATATGCTGGCATGACTATTTTTATTAGGCAGGACAGTGCAGTAGTTGATGTATCTTGCGTTGATTATAAAGTTGCTTGGGTTTAATATTACCCAGCATGATGATGTATCAATGTAGCGTTAGCATATGATCCAAGTGCTAGTACTGCTAGTAAATAGCTAATACAGTTAATGAAGAAGAAAAAGAACTGCTAGTACAGTTAATGAAGAAGAAAAAAACTGCTACTACTGCTAGGACAAAGCATCAGACTGAATAACTAACAGTGGGTAATTAACCTAACTATTCATTTTTCCTTAGGTTAATATTAAAATGTCCAGTGTATATATATTTGAAAATGATTGTTGCTAGATGTTAATTTGCTGGTACTAGCTAGAATTTGGCACTGAAAAGCAAAAGCAAAAGCTAATTAACTGCTGGGTAATAGCACTGGTACTAGGTAGCTAAAATATGTGTTCTGAAACACTGAGAGAAGAAACACTTACTACATACATATGCTCAAGAAACACTTACTAACCAGAAAAGGTTTTGACTTGAAATGTTAATAGCACAGAGAGCACCACAAGTTAAACACCTCAATCTGTTAGTATTTGTCTGCATTTTCGCACATTCTTCTTGTATCTGATCCATTATTGCTTGTAGTGGTTTGTCCAAAATGTTGAATGATACTGCTTGGAGATGCATATATTGTTTCACCTCTTCACATGCCAATGTATTTTCCATGTTGTGATGGAGGCCTTTTTTCCCTTGTCCACCCGAGAGGCCCTTGAGTTTGCTGGAATGTCGATTAACTTCCGTTCCAGCAAATTCGGGTACTCCATATGTCCTATTTTCAGCAAAAGTCATGCTGAAATTTTCCGTGAATTTTAGCATGACTTTGCTAAAAATAGGACATATGGGGTACTTGTGACTAATGCATGGGCCGGGGTACTTGTGACTAATGATGAAAGCTTAGGCTTTTAGGGTGCCTCGGCATCGAAAACCCCTCAATGATAAAATCTTAGCTTTTAGGATGCGTCGGTGTCGACAAACCCTAAATGATGAGACCATGATCTTGTTCCTTGACAATAACCAACTTTTTGACCAAACTTTGTTCCTATTTAGAGAGAAACATGGCCATCAACGATGAGGCCAGGGGTTCGGGTGGCGAGGCATCCTGGAAGTTGTCCCAGGAGATGGAGGAACAACCTCACTTGTATGAGGACGCCGCCTTCCCCACCGATCCTGAGACCACTGATGGTACCGCCAAGGATGACCCCACTAATGCCACCACTGATGGTGCCGCCGAGGATGCCACCACTGATGATGGTGGCGCACGCACAGATGGCAGCCAACCGAAGAGGCAACGGAAGGACCGGCGCGCGACCGTGCTCTGCACCCTCAAGGAGGAAGTTACTGAAGTGGACTCCGACGGGAATCCAACGGCGCCCGAACGAATAGTCAAGGGGTACTCGCTTCAGCTCGGGTGCATTCTCCGGAGGACCGTCTTGATCAACACCGAGAACCTGAGGCATCCTGACCGAGGGAATTTGCGCAACCTCCTCTTCACGAAGCTGCACGAACGATACAAGTTCCCCGCTGAATTTGAAAACACAAGCCTCAAAGGGAATAAAGTGAACAATGCTGCCCTCACGAAGATGAGCAAGGCCCTGTCTACTTGGAAAATCAATGTGAAGAGAATGATCGAGAAAGGTGAGAGTTATGAGAAGATCAAGGAGAAAAATCCTTCGATCACCGAAGATGACTACAACGACTTCAAGATCAATTGCTCGAGCACCGCAAACTCCGAATCAAGTCAGTGGGGGAAACAAATGCGGGAGTTGAACTTATGGGAACACAAACTCGGTCCCGACGGTTACAGAGTGGCGGAGCCTATATGGGACAAGGAGGATGCGGAGCGTGCTGAGCAAGGCCTACCACCCCGCTTCGAGAAATACAGCGGTAACAAGCAGACCAGGAACTATGTCAGGGCCCGGTACAAGGAGGACCCGATAACAAAGGAGCTTACCATGGATCCAAAGACCAGGGCGCTTGAGCTTGTTCTGGTAAGGAATACACCCCCGCGTAATTAGCTCCATATGGTTGCATTCTAATTAATGAAGCCAAATTTCTAAATGGTTCACATTCCTTCCGCAGGCGACTGAAAGCAGTAGCGCGGGGTCAATTAAGAGCAACCCTTGGGACACCACTCTAAATAGGGCGTTGAATGTAATGAAGAACAAGGATAAGCTCAGTAAGCCGACGTCAGCTGGTCGTGTGGCCGGCAAAGGCTTGTCCACAAAATGGGGGTCATACTATACCGCTGGTGTGCGGAAGGAGAAAAAGACCAGATCGGAAAGCCAGGCGCGCGAGGTTCAAGAACTCAAGGCACAGGTGGCGCAGATTCCGGAGATTGTCCAAGAGCAAGTGCAACAACAACTCGGAGCGACGATCACCGCCATTGTGCCTACCTTGATCGAGGGGTTGAGTGCGTGGATTGCGGGTGGCCAACAGGGGCCGCCCCCGATTCCTAGCTTCACGGCCAGCAACTCGCAGAATGCGATGGCAGGGCCATTGGTGTCTCCGACGGAGGCGGCATTGGTGTCTCCGACGCCGGCACGGGAGCTTAATGCACCCGGGTGTACGCCGGTCGGCACCTCTGCAGCAAGCGGCCCCTCCGTCAACTGCACGCCCGCTGTTGGCGGTGCCTTGACATTAGCCGAGCTCGACGCCATCATCATGGTAACTAATTAAGCCTCTCTCGGCCGAGGACTTCATCTCCTTGCCTTTGACTGGGCATCCCTGACGCCCTACATGTTTTCGCAGGGCGCCGCCGATGTTCTGTGCACTCTCCTGCACTTCATGAACAACGAGTTGGTCGATGTCGCCAAGGGAAAAATTGTTCAACCGGGCAACCCCTTGTTCCACGGTACCTAGATGCCACCCAACTTGTTTTGGGTTGAACTAGTTCGGGTGCTGCCAGGCTGCGATGAGTTGTTACCTCCGATTCGACCCGTCGGGGCCGACGATGATGACGTGATGACCCTCAGCGCCTGCCTGAGCTGGCCCCTGCTTTGGCCGAAGAGCCAGATTCGTTTGGGGGCGGGGGATACCACCCCAAAGACAACACCGCCAGTCGTGTCGGCGCCAAGTCGGCCCCATGGCAAGACTGCCGCAACGGTGCCGGACATCCCTATGCCACTGGATCCAAACATGCATATGGCACAGGTTCAGAACGACGACGATGATGATACATTTGGCAACGTTGATCAGTACTTTGTCGAACATGGGTACGATGGCGACTTCATGGGGCCTCATTCTCAAGAACCCAACCCAACAAAAGACGTGCGTGATCTAGCTGGTACCGCGGAGAAGCCAAGTTGCAACAGGCGTCGTCTGCCGTTCAGCTCTCAGGAGACGCCTCCAGCTGCCGACTTCACCGAGCCTCAGATAGGCGAGGTGCGAAATATTATCAGCCCCAACACACTCAAGAAGGCGGTCTGTAAGCAGAACTCGGTCCCATTACAAGAGAAGAAGAAGGCACGCTAAAGAAAGACTAACAAGGGTGCGAGCCAGCCGGCACCGAGTACGATCCGTGCTTAGGACGGGCCACCTTCACCTAAGGATATCTCGAGGAGGGTGCATGTGGCGGGTAGGGCGATGCTACCGACAAATATGCTCAATGCTGCAACCGGTGCTATGCGGAGTCTGCATGACAGTGTTCTTTCTTTGGAGAAGCGGCGTCTCAGAGAGAAGGATGTGGCATACCCGGTTTTCGCGGCCAAGGTGCCAGAGGGCAAGGGCTTTGTGGATAACTCCATCGGGCGTACGATCGTCCTGCGATTTGATGACATCCATGCTATGTTGAACCTTCATCCGCTGCACTACACCTTCGTTCGGCTATTTTCGCTAAGTATGGAGATGCGGATCATTCGCGACAAGACCCCGGACATCGTGATAGTCGACCCCTTCTACATGCGTGCCAAGATCTTGGGCAGCGCTTGGGACTGGCAAGTCGCGAGTTCTTACCTCGAAGGCGTCATTCTGGCAAACCAAGATAAGGATAACTTCCTTGTGCCTTACTTTCCCGAGTAAGTCCTCCCCTCAACCGGCCCGTAACATATGAATTCTTAGATTTCGATCGTTTTTCTTTTAACATTCCGTGTTTTCTGCAGTGACACACATTGCACGCTCATCCTCCTAAGCCCCAAATATTCCATGGCCACGTATTTCGACCCGGACCGTCAGTCGAACTTAGACTACACAAATGTCAAGAAGGTTCTTGATGATGTTCTCCCCGGCTACGCCAAATCTGGAGGCACCTTCACCAGGCCTATTCGTAAGTACGGCAAGCACGTGTTCTCCCACAATACGATGTTCTGCTGCGTCAAGCAGCCGCTTGGCGGTCAGAAGGGTGCCTACTACGCCATCCATCACATGCGGGCGATCGTACGGGACCATCATCAACTTCTGCTACCGAGTAAACTCAAAGATTGGGCCGTGAGTGTGTCGGCAATCCAGGACGCGGACATCAGACAAGAATTCTTTCGCATCCAGTCGGAGTTTGCGGAAATCATCCATCAAGATGTCCTTCATACCTCGGGGCAGTTCTACCTCAGAAATCAACCGTCCAACAGTGACATCGACACAATGCTACAAATGCAGGCTGACAACGCCCGTTCTTTCATGACTCCCACATAGACGGCGGCTTCATCCACGCTCCGGTCCCTTGAGTCGAGTCGAAAGCAGTGATGCCGTGTCTAGTTCTGAAACATCGATTGGCTCATGTTGTAATTAAACTTTAATGAACTTGTAGTATGTCTCTTTGGTTTCGAGAGTCGTTCAACTTAGATGTAATCGATGCTATTAATGTCTTGCTTTTCTCTTCCGATCGTTCTGTTGCATACTTATATATTGCTTATGTATTGTCTGTGAATTGGTACTAACATTTCGTTTGGCTAGTGCATAGCGATGCCGTCGTATGTCGTGTACAAGGGTAAGGTTCCCGGAGTCTACGACGACTGGGAGGAGTGTCGGAGACAGGTTCACCGATTCAGCGGTAACAGTTACAAAGGGTACACCACTAGGGCCGAGGCCGAATCTAGATACGCCCGCTATCTAGCGGGAGAGGGGAGGGAGCGTTGGAGGAACCGGATGAAGACGAGTTTCATCGTGATGACCGCAACTCTCTTCTATGTGATGGTAGTTTAGATGATCGATATCGACTTGTAATGTGAAGACAAACTCGCTACTCGCGGTCTCGAGACTTGTAATATAATGTTCTATCTTTGTTCGGTCTTTTCAATTCGGAGACTAATATGATGAATTGTATTCAGAGACTAATACGATGAATTGTATTCAGAGACTAATCTTCTATTGTATTCGATGAATCTGTTGTTGATGTGTGCTGTCTATATTTTGTCCAATTATACATTTTGTAACCTGTGCAAAAAACAGAAAATTAAAAAATAAAAAAACCTAATATTCATACTAATGGCGCATCACATCACAGTGCGCCATTAGTATGCCAAAGGATACTAATGGCGCATCATTAAACAGTGCGCCATTAGTATGCCGAAGTTACTAATGGCGCATCTTGTTGTTGTGCGCCATTAGTATGCCAAAGCACCTGGGTATACATGGCCCCCTGGGAGGCATACTAATGGCGCACTGTTGTATATACTAATGGCGCATCTGAGGTCCGCCATTAGTATACCAGATACTAATGGCGCACCAGTGGTGCGCCATTAGTAAAATATACTAATGGTGTGGCACTATTGGCGCACCACTAATGCGCCATTAATGGCCAAATTAGGTGCGCCATTAGTAGGCCTTTTCCTAGTAGTGATCTTACCGATTTACCAATATTGTTTTGGGGCTATGCATTAAAGACGGATGCATTCACTTTAAATAGGGCACCATCAAAATCCGTTGAGACGACGCCTTATGAGCTGTGGTTTGGCAAGAAACCAAAGTTGTCGTTTCTTAAAGTTTGGGGCTACGATGCTTATGTGAAAAAGTTTCAACCTGATAAGGTCAAACCCAAATCGGAGAAGTGCGTCTTCATAGAATACCCAGAGGTAACTAATAGGTACACCTTCTATCACAGATCCGAAGGCAAGTTATTCATTGCTAAGATGGATCCTTTCTAGAGAAGGAGTTTCTCTCGAAGAAAGTGAGTGGGAGGAAAGTAGAACTTGATAAGGTAATTGTACCTTCTCCCGAATTGGAAAGTAGTTCATCACAGAAACCAGTTCCAGTGATGCCTACACCGATTAGTGAGGAAGTTAATGATGATGATCATGAAACTTCGGATCAAGTTACTACCAAACCTCGTAGGTCTTCCAGAGTAAGATCCGCACCAGAGTGGTACGGTAATCCTATTCTGGAAGTCATGTTACTAGACCATGATGAACCTACGAACTATGAGGAAGCGATGATGAGCCCAGATTCCGCGAAATGGCTTAAGGCCATGAAATCTGAGATAGGATCCATGTATGATAACAAAGTATGGACTTTGGTTGACTTGCTTGATGATCAGCAAGCCAAGTTAAATAAATGGATTTTCAAGAGGAAGACGGACACTGATAGTAGTGTTACTATCTACAAAGCTCGACTTGTTGTGAAAGGTTTTCGACAAGTTCAAGGTGTTGAATACGATGAGGTTTTCTCACTCGTAACGATGCTTAAGTCTGTCCGAATCATGTTAGCAATTGCCACATTTTATGAAATCTGGCAAATGGATGTCAAAACTGCATTCCTTAATTGGATATTTCTTAAAGCAGTGTTGTATATGATACAACCAGAAGGTTTTGTCGATCCGAAAGATGCTAACAAAGTGTGCAAGCTCCAGCAATCCATCAATGGACTGGTGCAAGCATCTCAGAGTTGGAATATACGCTTGATGAGTTGATCAAAGCATATGGTTTTATGCAGACTTTTGGAAAGGCCTGTATTTACAAGAAAGTGAGTGGGAGCACTACAGCCTTTCTGATAAGTATATGTGAATGACATATTGTTGATCGGAAATAATGTAGAATTTTCTGGAAAGCATAAAGGAGTGTTTGAATAAGAGTTTTTCAAAGCAAGATCTCGGTGAAGCTACTTACACATTGAGCATCAAGATCTATATAGATAGATCAAGACACTTGATAAGATTTTTCAATTAGTACATACCTTGACAAGATTTTGAAGTAGTTCAAAATGGAACAGTCAAAGAAAGAGTTCTTGCCTGTGATGCAAAGGTGTGAAGTTGACTAAGACTCAAAATCCGACCATGGCAGAAAATAGAAAGAGAATGAAAAGTCATTCCTTATGCCCCAGTCATAGGTTCTATAAAGTATGCTATGCTGTGTACCAGACCTATTGTATACCTTGCTCTGAGTTTGGCAAAGGAATACAATTTTGATCTAAGAGTAGATCACTGGACAGCGGTCAAGAATATCCTTAGTGAGGACTAAGGAGATGTTTCTCGATTATGGAGGTGATAAAAGAGTTCGTCGTAAAGAGTTACATCGACGCAAGCTTTTACGCCGATCCAGATGACTCTAAGTCTCAATCTGGATACATATTGAAAGTGGGAGCAATTAGCTAGAGTAGCTCCTGCAGAGCATTGTAGACATAGAATATTTCCAAAATACATACGGCTCTGAATGTGACAGACCCGTTGACTAAACTTCTCTCACGATCAAAACATGATCATACCTTAGTACTCTTTGGGTGTTAATCACATAGCAATGTGAACTAGATTATTGACTCTAGTAAACCCTTCGGGTGTTGGTCACATGAAGATGTGAACTATGGGTGTTAATCACATACAGATGTGAATATTGGTGTTGAATCACATGATGATGTGAACTAGATGATTGACTCTAGTGCAAGTGGGAGACTGAAGGAAATATGCCCTAGAGGCAATAATAAATTTTTTTATTTATTTCCTTATTTCATGATAAATGTTTATTATTCATGCTAGAATTATATTAACCGGAAACATGATACATGTGTGAATACATAGCCAAACTGAGTGTCACTAGTATGCCTCTACTTGACTAGCTCATTAATCAAAGATGGTTATGTTTCCTAGCCATGGACAAAGAGTTGTCATTTGATTAACGGGATCACATCATTAGGAGAATGATGTGATTGACTTGACCCATTCCGTTAGCTTAGCACTTGATCGTTTAGTATGTTGCTATTGCTTTCTTCATGACTTATACATGTTCCTATAACTATGAGATTATGCAACTCCCGTTTACTGGAGGAACACTTTGTGTGCTACCAAACGTCACAATGTAACTGGGTGATTATAAAGGTGCTCTACAGGTGTCTCCGAAGGTACATGTTGGGTTGGCATATTTCGAGATTAGGATTTGTCACTCTGATTGTCGGAGAGGTATCTCTGGGCCCTCTTGGTAATACACATCACTTAAGCCTTGCAAGCATTGCAACTAATGAGTTAGTTGCGGGATGATGTATTACGGAACGAGTAAAGAGACTTTCCGGTAACGAGATTGAACTACGTGTTGAGATACCGATGATCGAATCTTGGGCAAGTAACATACCGATGACAGAGGGAACAACGTATGTTGTTATGCAGTCTGACAGATAAAGATCTTCGTAGAATATGTATGTGGGAGCCAATATGAGCATCTAGGTTCCGCTATTGGTTATTGACCGGAGACGTGTCTCAGTCATGTCTACATAGTTCTCGAACCCGTAGGGTCCGCACGCTTAACGTTATGATGACAGTTATATTATGAGTTTATATGTGTGACGCCCCCGATTCAATCGTACACTAATCATGCACGCAAACATGTACGATCAAGATCAGGGACTCACGGGAAGATATCACAAGACAACTCTAAAAACATAAATAAGCCATACAAGCATCATATTGCAAGCCAGGGGCCTCGAGGGCTCAAATACAAGTGCTCGATCATAGACGAGTCAGCGAAAGCAACAATATCTGAGTACAGACATAAGTTAAACAAGTTGCCATAAGATGGCTAGCACAAACTGGGATACAGATCGAAAGAGAAGCAGGCCTCCTGCCTGGGATCCTCCTAAACTACTCCTGGTCATCGTCATCGGCCTGCACGTAGTAGTAGGCACCTCCAGTGTAGTAGGAGTCGTCGTCGACGGTGGCGTCTGGCTCCTGGGCTCCAGCATCTGGTTGCGACAACCAGGTAGAAGGGAAAGGGGGGGGGAGAGGGAGAAAAGCAACCGTGAGTACTCATCCAAAGTACTCGCAAGCAAGGAGCTACACTACATATGCATGGGTATATGTGTAAAGGGCCATATCGGTGGACTGAACTACAGAATGCCAGAATAAGAGGGGGATAGCTAATCCTGTCGAAGACTACGCTTCTGGCAGCCTCCGTCTTGCAGCATGTAGAAGAGAGTAGACTGAAGTCCTCCAAGTAGCATCGCATAGCATAATCCTACCCGGCGATCCTCCGCTCGTCGCCCTGTGGAAAAGCGATCACCGGGTTGTCTATGGAACTTGTCTGGGTGTGTTTTATTAAGTATCCAGTTCTAGTTGTCATAAGGTCAAGGTACAACTCCAAGTCGTCCTTTTACCGAGGGACACGGCTATTCGAATAGATAAACTTCCCTGCAGGGGTGCACCACATAACCCAACACGCTCGATCCCATTTGGCCGGACACACTTTCCTGGGTCATGCCCGGCCTCGAAAGATCAACACGTCGCAGCCCCACCTAGGCACAACAGAGAGGTCAGCACGCCTGTCTAAATCCTATGCGCGCAGGGGTCTGGGCCCATCGCCGGAAGCAGAACTAGCCCCATTAATACAAGAGCAGGCTTACGTTCCAATCCGGCGCGCGCCGCTCAGTCGCTGACGTCACGAAGGCTTCGGCTGATACCACGACATTGAGTGCCCATATCTTTCCCGCGTAGTTGGTTAGTGCGTATAGGCTAGTGGCCAGACTCAGATCAAATACCAAGATCTCGTTAAGCGTGTTATTTTGAAGTAATCGCGGGAGCCGACCAGGACCAGGCCCACCTCTCACCTAGGTGGTCTCAACCTGCCCTGTCACTCCGCCACAAAGTAACAGTCGGGGGCCGTTGGGAACCCAGGCCCATCTCTACCAGGATGGAGCCACCTATCCTTCCAGCCCCCACATCGGAATCACTTGCGGGTACTCAACGAGCTGACCCGACTTTAGTCACCATCTGTATAGTATGTATATATGTATAGTATATACCCGTGATCACGTCCCAAGTGATCACGACCCAATAGTATAGCAAGGCAGACTGACAAGAATGTAGGACCAATGATGACAAACTAGCATCCTATACTAAGCATTTTAGGACTGCGGGTAAGGTGTCTATGACTGTAGCAACAATGACAGGCTATGCAACAGAATAGGAGTAACGGAACAGTAACATGCTACACTACTCTAATGCAAGCAGTATAGAGAAGAATAGGCGACATCTGGTGATCAAGGGGGGGGGCTTGCCTGCTTGCTCTGGCAAGAAGGAGTCGTCAACTCCGTAGTCGAACTGGCCACCAGCAGCGGCGTCGGTCTCGTAGTCTACCGAAGAGAAGAGGGGGAAGAAACAATGAATATAATGCAAATAGATGCATAACGATGCATGACATGACAAAGCGTGATGCTAGGTGTGCCCAAACGCGGTAGTAGGTGATACCGGCGAAGGGGGGAAACATCCGGGAAAGTATCCCCGGTGTTTCGCGTCTTCGGACAGAGGAACCGAAGGGGGAAAGTTGAGAGTTCGATAGGTTAGGGATCTGTGGCGGACGAACGGGCTGCGTATCCGGATTCGTCTCGTCATTCTGAGCAACTTTGATGTACAAAGTTTTTCCATCCGAGCTACGGTTTATTTTATATTAATTTTAAAAAATTTAAATCATTTTTAGCATTAACAGAATTAATTAAATCAAAAGGCATTTATGACGTCATCATGACATCAGCGTGATGCAAGCGGTCAAAGTTGAATGTGGACCAGTCAACTAATGGGTGGGTCCCGCATGTCATATGATGTTATCTAATTGACAGTAGTTAGATTTATTAGTAGGTTAATTAGGTTTAATTAACTAGATTAATTAAGTTAATTAATTCTTTAATTAATTAATTAATTGTTATTTTTTTAATTCCCTTTTTTTAATAAAAATGTTCTGGGCGCAGGGTCCCACATGTCATAGGGCCATAGGGGCTAGCGGGCACGAGCGCTACGGGGGCGGGGCGGGCGTTGCGGCGCCCGACTGGGCGTTCGCCCAGATCACCGGGGCGAGGAGGCCCGGGGCATTTTGCAGGCGCGGGTGCCGGCGAGGCCACGGCGGGGCGAGGCGCTGGGCGCAGCCAGCGTGCGGACTGCACACGGCCAGGGGCGGGACGGAGCGGGAGCAGATGGGTGAGGTGCGCGGTCCAGGCACGTCGCGGGGAAGGAGGCCGCGGGCGCAGCACATGGAGTCGGGCAGTCCGTGGCAGAGGGAGGCCGCGACGGAGCGGGAGTGGCGCGAGGCGCGCGAGGGGCCGTGGGTGCGGCGACAGCGGGCGCCGGCGCGCGGTCGGTCGAGCGAGAAGTTGAGAACCGGGACAAGGCCCGTGCGCGAGGGGGCGCGGCCGTGCATGGCCGTGCGTGGCTAACGCGAGCGAGAAGGCGACCGGGCGCGAGCACGCGGTGTGTTCATGGGGACGGGGAAAGAAGGAGGAGATCGTGGCTCGCGGCGGGGGTAGGGTTTGGGGCAATGGTGGTCGGGGAGGACGACGGCGACGACCCGACAGAGAGGAGGCAGGCCGGGCAGTCCGGCGGGGAAGCTCCGGGCGGCGGCGACGGCGGGGTTCGATCCGGGCGGC
>NC_041381.1:648599061-648622339 GCF_002162155.2 Triticum dicoccoides | reverse complement strand
CGGTGGGGCGAGTGGGGAGTGGGGGAGGTTTATGGGGGTGTGGGGGTGGGCCGGCCTGGTGGGTCGTGGCCCAGTTGGGCCGGTGGCCTGCTGGGCCAGAGCCCCGGGGGGTTTCTTTTCTTCTTCTTTTTTTGTTTGTTTTTCTCTTTTGTATTAATTCAGTTTAAAATATTTATGCATTTTATAAAGATGTGTCCTCTACACCATAATTATCTATGTAATATTTAGTACAAATCGAAATTTTTTATTTTAATGTTTGAAAACTTTTATTGTTTGCCTTTAATTAAATTTTGAATTTGTTTCGGTTTTGAATTATCTAGGGTTTATCAACAGTAACCGAGGTGACATGGCATCATTAGCGGGGGATCACTGTAGCTTAGTTCTCCTGGCGTCACAATATGTTTTGATGTACCGAAGGTTGTTCGGAGTCCCGGATGTGATCACGGACATGACGAGGAGTCTCGAAATGGTCGAGACATGAAGATTGATATATTGGAAGCCTATGTTTGGATATCGGAAGTGTTCCGGGTGAAATCGGGATTTTACCGGAGTACCGGGAGGTTACCGGAACCCCCTGGGAACATAATGGGCCTTAGTGGGCCTAGGTGGCGGAGAGGAGAGGCGGCTAGGGCTGGTGTCGGTGTCAAAACCGGCGGATCTCGGGTAGGGGGTCCCGAACTGTGCGTCTAGGCGGATGGTAACAGGAGACAAGGGACACGATGTTTTTACCCAGATTCGGGCCCCCTCGATGGAGGTAAAACCCTACTCCTGCTTGATTAATATTGATGATATGGGTAGTACAAGAGTAGATCTACCACGAGATCAGAGAGGCTAAACCCTAGAAGCTAGCCTATGGTATGATTGTTGTTCGTCCTACAGACTAAAACTCTCTGGTTTATATAGACACCGGAGAGGGCTAGGGTTACACAGAGTCGGTTACAATGGGAGGAGATCTACATATCTGTATCGCCAAGCTTGCCTTCCACGCCAAGGAAAGTCCCATCCGGACACGGGACGAAGTCTTCAATCTTGTATCTTCATAGTCCAGGAGTCCGACCAAAGTATATGTCCGGTCATCCGGACACCCCCTAATCCGGGACTCCCTCAGTAGCCCCCGAACCAGGCTTCAATGACGATGAGTCCGGCGCGCAGATTTGTCTTCGGCATTGCAAGGCGGGTTCCTCCTCCAAACTCCATATACCTGTGGAATAGTGTCCGGCTTCTGGTGACTGTTGCGCTCCTTGGCTTCTGTGCCCAATAATGGCCATCTTCCACGTGTCAAACGAATGCGAAAAGCCAGGGTGTTTTTTTCATTTACCCCCTTAGCTGTGCAAATGAGCTGCCTATAAAAGAGACGGGGATTTAGATCCAAATCACACCATCTTCCCTTCGTGAGCTTTCATCAGAGCGCATTCGACAGAGATCCATTCCATCATGGCCGGTCGACACAGCTCCTCCTCTCGCCCCCCCCCCCCAGTCCTCAGTGGAGATTGGGAGAGATGCTCCGTCTCGCAGAGCGAGCTAGTGGCGCTCCAAGCCAAGGGATTACTCCCCCCGGCCTACATGGTCCTGGTTCGAGCCAGGCTCGCCACCTATAATGGTGGAGAGCAACCGGAGAGCGTTCCCAATCCCTCCAAAGGAGAGCGGGTATGCCTTGTCCCTTATTTGGTAAGAGGGCTCGGATTTCCAATTCATCCGTTTCTCCGAGGGCTCCTGGAGTATTACGGCCTCCTGTTGCACAGACTTACGCCTGCCTCCATATTGCATATTGCGGGCTTCGTAGCCCTTTGCGAGCTGTTTTTGGGTATCGAGGCTCATTTCGCGTTGTGGAAGAAGCTGTTCTACCTCGTGCCCCGTTCTCAGGAGGGGTCAATATATCAAGTGGGCGGAGCCGAACTATGGCGCATCGCTAGGACCGGATATCTATCCGGAACCCCAAAGAAGGCGTCCGAAGACTGGCCTTCGGAATGGTTTTATATAGACGACGTCCCCCTGCCGGACCCTGTTCGGATCGGCCTCCCTGAGTTTGATAATGCTCCTTTGAAGAAGCGCCTAAGCTGGCGTTCACGGAGCCCTCAGAAGGAAAATGACATGGACGTCCTTTACTTGATGAGCCGGATAAGGTTGTTAGCTCATTCCGGACTGACCATGATCGAGGTCATGGCCACATGCGTTATGCGGGGGGTGCAGCCGCTTCAGTACAGAGGCCACCCCATGTGGGATTTCAACGGGGAGGATGACGCCACCCGGTGCGGCCGTAAGGGACCGGATTCAGCTGCCGCTCTAATAAAGATCTTGTCCGCTTTGTACAAGGGAGAAGAGGAGGAATTCCTCCACGTCAACCCACAGGGCGGATTTTCTATGTACAATCCTCCAAGATGGGTAAGCGGACACTTTCGCTCGCCCATCCGTTTCATATTCCCGTGATTAAGTATTCAGCATAGCAATTTCAACGCAGGAGCTACACCAGGCTGTAAAGAAGATAAACAGCCCTCCTCCACAACCCGAGGACCTAGAACAGTCCTTCGATCCGGACTCCCAAGAGGACCCGGACTTATGTGTGGAGCTGATCGATGGGGTGTTTCATCAATTGAGCAAGGAAAACACCTTGGTGGCCATTACGGCCGATTATCTCGGACTACTTCCAGCCCCTCAAGTAACCGAGACCGAAGTCCTAGTATTTTTGAAATGATCCATCCATGCACATTTTTTGTCACCGTTTACCGATGGAGTTTTTGCAGGGGAAGTCCTTGAGGCGGTGGCTAGCCAACAAGGGGCATCACGGTCCGGCAGGCTGAAAAGAAGTGCGGTCCGGATTGAGACGCCGGCGCAACGGTATGGTGTGCCATTTTATTCCCGGGTTTTTATTCCCTCGAGGTGTACCAATGCCCGTGTGAAAGAACGAGGATGTCGCCTAGAGGGGGGTGAATAGGCGCTGTAAAATAATTATGGTTTAGGCTTGAACAAATGCGGAATAAACCTAGTGGTTAATTTGTCAAGCACAAAACCTACAACAACTAGGCTCACCTATGTGCACCAACAACTTATGCTAAGCAAGATAAGCAACTATGTGATAGCAAGATATATGACAAAGAACAATATGGCTATCACAAAGTAAAGTGCATAAGTAAAGGGGCTCGGTTAAGAGATAACCGAGGCACGCGGAGACGACGATGTATCCCGAAGTTCACACCCTTGCGGATGCTAATCTCCGTTTGGAGCGGTGTGGAGGCACAATGCTCCCCAAGAAGCCACTAGGGCAACCGTAATCTCCTCACGCCCTCACACAATGCAAGATGCCGTGATTCCACTAAGGGACCCTTGAGGGCGGTCATCGAACCCGTACAAATGGCGACCCTTGGGGGCGGTCACCGAACCCGTACACTTTGGCAACCCTTGGGGGCGGTCACCGGTACCCGTCAAATTGCTCGGGGCGATCTCCACAACCTAATTGGAGACCCCGACGCTTGCCCGGAGCTTTACACCACAATGATTGAGCTTCGAACACCACCAACCGTCTAGGGCACCAAGGCACCCAAGAGGAACAAGCTCTATGGTGCCCAAACACCCAAGAGTAATAAGCTTCTCAAACTTCACTTCCACGTATCACCATGGAGAACTCAAACCGATGCACCAAATGCAATGGCAAGGGCACACGGAGTGCCCAAGTCCTTCTCTCCCAAATCCCACCAAAGCAACTAATGCTAGGGAGGAAAATGAGAGGAATAACGAAAGAAGAACACGAAGAACTCCAAGATCTAGATCCAAGGGGTTCCCCTCACTTAGAGGAGAAAGTGATTGGTGGAAACGTGGATCTAGATCTCCTCTCTCTTTTCCCTCAAGAACTAGCAAGAATCCATGGAGGGATTGAGAGTTAGCAAACTCGAAGAAGGTCAACAATGGGGGAAGAACACGAGCTCAAAGGATTGGGTTCATTGGGGAAGAAGACCCCCTTTTATAGGACCTCCCAAATCCAACCGTTATGTGCTCAGGTCGTGCACAAGCGGTACTACCGCTTGGAGGACCGGTACTACCACTTAGCACGGTCAAAACAGCCCAAACGAGAGAGAAAACACGAGATTTTGGTCCAGGGCGGTACTACCGCTTAGGAGCCACGGTAGTACTGCTCTGGAGCGGTACTACCGCTCAGGAGCAGCGGTAGTACCGCTCTGGAGCGGTAGTAAAAAACTACAT
The DNA here is from genome assembly GCF_002162155.2 of Triticum dicoccoides. Taxonomy (NCBI): domain Eukaryota; kingdom Viridiplantae; phylum Streptophyta; class Magnoliopsida; order Poales; family Poaceae; genus Triticum; species Triticum dicoccoides. Next base: position 648,618,145 of record NC_041381.1, on the reverse strand, counting down.
CCGCTCTAGTCGCGGTAGTACCGCTGCAGCCTTTACCAAAACAACCACAACTTTTGCAAACGGACTCCGAATTCAACGAAACCAAGTTTGTTGGAAAGATAACGACATGGGCTAACACAATATTGATAGAAATATCAGAATAAGCAAATGAGAAAAGTCCCATAAGAAAATGGTGAGAACCCTTCATCGGATAAGACCGGTAAAACCTCCAACACTGAAAACATCATAGAAGACGCATGCGAACTCCGTTTTCGATGAACTCAAGCTTGTCATCAAGATGACCATAAGCTCTAAGAATCACAAAGATAACCAAACAAGAACCAAGAAACATGATGCAAGGATGCAATGGTTTGAGCTCTTTACTAACGCTACGATCAAGCTACCAACTTGAGAGCCCCCCTTTATAGTACGACAAACGATCCTATAACTCGGTCTCCCAACTACCACCACAAGACCGGTAAAATAGAAAACATATCAAGGGAAAACCTTTGCCTTGCACATGGTCCACTTGAGCTAGATGAAGACGATCTTGACTCCCTCAAGTTGGACCACCTTTCTTGATTGCGTTGGCTCGATGAAGACTAGATGATTGCTCCCTCATAGTTCACTATGGGTGAGCCACTCTTCGGCACATCTTCACAAGTCCATTGACACCACAATGGATGGAAAGATTCAAGCACTTGATCTCTTCGTGATGCTCCACTTGAACTTTCATACGGCAATCTTGATGACGATCACCACTTGATGTCATCCTTTCCATGGGTTGTATGATATCTTCCTCTTGACGCAAGCCCATGGATACGTACCTAACCCCACATACAACTCTCACATAGACCATGGGTTAGTACATAAAGTGTAATGGAGAATGCTTACCATACCATGGGATCACTTGATCCCTCTTGGTACATCTTCTATGCTTTGTGAGTTGATCAACTTGATTCACTCTTGACTTAGTCTTGATCAACCTTGAATCTTTGCAACTCTCTTCATTTGGATGATGTCTTGAAGGTAAACATGAATGATCACACAACCTTCTTCTTCAAGACATGCTTGCAATAAGCTCAACACTCGCATGACCAATCTTTGGATAATTCCTTAATAGCACCTTGGTCAACTCAAAAACTCCTTGAAACCAACACATGGACTTCAAGAAAAGCCTATGGACAAATCCTTCAAATACAACTCAAGACAACCATTAGTCCATAGAGATTGTCATCAATTACCAAAACCAAACATGGGGGTACCGCATGTTCTTTCACCGTGCTTTCTTCAGGAAAAAGAGCGCTCGCCGAACTATATCCGGAGAGGTTGCCAATCGCGCCTCCACCAGCTAGGCTCCAAGGTCGGGTCCGAAAGCGGAGGCCAGCACGAGGCGCGCACCGGACGCTCCTCCGACAGAGGATGCGGACGGGTTGTCTGCCACCAATTCAGAGGTGGAGAGTGCCATGAACCACAGGCGTCGCCGGATAGTTCTTCGTGACGCTTGTTTCTCCCAAGAGGCGTTAGATGCCTTCAATACGGGAGATGCGTACCTCCGTGCCGCTCAAAATGGTCTAGCCAGAGCCACAGAGCAGTATGTAAAAGACATACGGGTGAGAAAATTTGATAGTTATATATGTCAGTAGCCCCCGAGACTTGAAACAGTTAGAATAACCTATTTAAGGATCATTTGTTATGCAGGATCTTACAGAAAAGAATACCCAACTGTCCCAGGAGCTGGAAGAGTGCAAAGCCCAACTTGAGGCCGCACTAGCCACGGCGGGGGAGGCCAAGGAGACCCCCTCTGGTAATATATGCTTCGAAAGATAAGTATGTTGCGAAGTGCGGCATGTGTAAAAATCTAACCATAACATTGCAGATGGCGCCGGAGTGGATCCGGACAAACAACAACTCTTACGCCGGTTAAAGGCCGGTGAGAGCGTGCTTAGAGGGTAAGGCAAGAGAAGAATAAGCTCCAAGATGCCAACACCCAGCTGGGCGAGGAACTAAAGCATGTTCGTGCTTAGCTGTCGGACTCCGTGAAGGAGAATCAGCGGCTTCGACGCGGCATTTTTAGTAAGTGCTTGAAAGAACTTCGGAAAAAAGAGTTTGGCGAGGAAGTCGATTGACATAGTTATGTCTGTAGGTATGCTGACAGGTCAACCTGCGGAGGAAATGCCCGGATCTATGGGTGACCTTCTTCCCGAGCTCTCACAACTGCACGAACGAGTTTGGCAGGTGATGCAAGGCGTCGCCCAGGCCTTGTGGCCATCCGTCTCCATGCCCGAAGGCCTTGGAGAGCTTGCAGAGAAGCTGAAGGGAGCGCGGTGGCGCTTCCGATTATGGAAGATATCGACCTGCCGACAAGGTTCCCGGGATGCCTGGGCCATGGTGACACAGTACACGAAGGCTGACTCAAACCACATGGCCGAGGTCGGACCTGTAGGGCCCGATGGGAAGGAGATCCCTGTGAGCTTAGTGTACGACAAGGTAGAGCTGGCCTCCAAATATTCCCAACAGGACTATGAACTAGATAGCCTGTTGGATGGTATTGAAGAGGAATATAACCGGTCAAATTGACTATGTAATTTAAGATGACATGTAAAATGCCTTCTAGCTGGATTGTAGATTGTTTGTCATGGTGGACCTTTTCGCTTCAACCTCGGGACTCGATAGTCCGGAGTGTGTCCGAATACCCTCTCGGTTATGTAAGAACCGGGGCATGCATGGAGACCAGGCGTAGGGGTCATTAGTGCTTGAACAGACAAGTGCCCAACTAGTTATGGTATATTACATGGTTAGTAAGAAACATCTTCCAGGGAGAATAGTTCCGTTAGGGGTTCCTTTCCCTGGGAGGCATTCCCTAAAGTGCATGTACGGACTGCGAAAAAAGTAGACAAACATCTGGGGGCAGAGAAATAAACAAGTAAGAAATCATCTTTTAGTTCACCGACCAAATATTCCCTTAAGAACTCTAGCTTTCGGCTTCACCCAGTCTGAGGTACACATCCGGCTGACCCGGCAGTAACAATTGCAGAGGTGCTCCCTTTACCGCCTAGCCGAACAATCGAGAACGTAGGGGTAAGCACAGGAGCCAGGCAACCCAGCTTGGCCAAAACTTAAGTCATATCGATGCATATAATGGTGAATAAAAGGTACATGCGGAAGTGTGACACATGTGTTGGGCATGAGGCCCGTATAAACAAGCTTCTGTTAAAGAAGCCCCCAGGTATAATGAGCGCGGATAGCACGTCAAGTGTTTGCGAACGAGGCGCAAACAAGCCCTCAAAGGCTGTAAGAGAAAAGGAGGGAGAAGGAGAGAAATATAAGACAACTAATATGTAAAAAATAGACAGATGAAGGAGACGAACACAGAGTCCAGCGCTAGGCGTAGAATCTTCATAGACGGGCTGCGTTCCATGGGTTCGGCTCGAGTCGGTTGTCCGACGCCTCTCGCAGACGGTACGCTCCACCAGTCAGGACTTGGTCAATTATGAAGGGACCTTCCCATTTGGGCTTGAGTTTGTCCTTTTTCTTGTCCGGCAGGCGTAGAACTAATTCGCCAACATTGTAAGTTTTGGCCCGTACTTCTCTGCTTTGATATCTTCGAGCCTGCTGTTGATAGAATGCGGAATAGGCTTTGGCCACGTCGCGCTCCTCCTCCAAGGCGTCCAAACTGTCCTGCCGATCGAGTTCGGCTTCTCTTTCTTCGTACATGCGCACGCGAGGTGAGTCATGAATTATGTCGCAGGGCAGAACTGCCTCTGCGCCGTATACCATAAAGAATGGTGTGAATCTGGTAGTGTGATTCGGCGTGGTCCGCAGCCCCCAGAGTACGGAGTCGAGCTCCTCTACCCAGTGCGTATTAGATTCCTTGAGGGATCGCACTAACCTGGGTTTGATGCCGCTCATGATTAGACCATTTGCTTGCTCGACTTGACCGTTAGTTTGTGGGTGATAGACTGAAGCGTAGTCAAGCTTGATGCCCATGTTTTTGCACCAGGGTTTGGCCTCTTCGGTCGTAAAGTTCGTGCCGTTATCAGTGATGATGTTGTGGGGGACGCCGTAACGGTGTACGACCCCTGATATGAAGTCTATCACCGGTCCGGATTCGGCCGCCTTAACAGGCTTGGCCTCTATCCATTTGGTGAATTTGTCCACCATGACCAGTAAGTATTTTTGCTTGTGGGTTCCCCCTTTAAGGGGTCCAACCATGTCAAGCCCCCAGACCACAAAGGGCCAGGTGATGGGTATAGTTTGGAGGGCGGTGGTGGCATGTGGCTTTGGTTAGCAAAGAGCTGGCAACCGACGCATCATTGGACTAAATCCTGAGCATCTGCCCGGGCCGTCGGCCAATAAAATCATGTACGGAAGGCCTTGCTTACAAGGGCCCGGGCTGCGGCGTGGTGCCCGCCGAGTCCGGCATGAATCTCAGCCAGGAGATTTTGCCCTTCCTCTTCGGAGATACACCTTTGAAGGACTCCGGTGGTGCTTTTCTTATAAAGCTCTCCCTCATGGACTTTATAGGCTTTAGATCGCCGCACTATGCAGTGTGCCTCGTTTCGGTCCTCTGGAAGTTCCTGCCTGGTCAGGTAGGCTAGGAATGGTTTTGTCCACGGGGCAATGACTGCCATTATTTCGTGGGCTGAGGATGTTACTTCGTTGGCCAAGCCTCCCGCTGTGTCAGAATGTTCGGTGTCGGGCAGTGCGGTTGGATCCGGGCTATTATTTCTGGATTCCCCTTCCCATGAGACGGATGGCTTGAATAGCCTTTCCAAGAAAATGTTGGGGGAACTGCATCGCGCTTTGCACTGATGCGTGCCAAGACGTTAGATGCCTGATTGTTTTCCCGGGCTATATGGTGAAATTCGAGCCCTTCGAACCGAGCTAACATTTTTAGGGCGGCGTTGCGATAAGCTGTCATTTTCGGATCCTTGGCATCAAAGTCTTCATTTATTTGGGATATCGCGAGGTTCGAATCCCCCCGCACCTCTAGGCGTTGAATGCCCATGGAGACTGCCATCCGAAGGCCGTGTAGAAGGGCCTCGTATTCGGCTGCGTTATTGGAGTCTGTATACATTATCTGGAGTACGTATTGAACTGTATCTCCTATTGGGGACGTCAAAACAATGCCAGCCCCCAGACCAGCTAGCATTTTGGAGCCGTCGAAGTGCATGATCCAATTGGAATATGTGACATACTCTTTAGGGAGTTCGGCTTCAGTCCATTCGGCGACAAAGTCGGCCAAAACTTGTGACTTGATAGCTCGCCGTGGCTTGTAGGTTATGTCGAACGGGAGGAGCTCAATGGCCCATTTGGCAATCCGGCCCATCACGTCGCGGTTGTTTATAATGTCGTTAAGAGGTACTTCGGAGGCTACTGTTATTGAACACTCTTGAAAGTAGTGTCGCAGCTTCCGGGATGCCATAAATACCACGTACGCTATCTTTTGATAATGCGGGTACGGTGACTTGCATGGAGTGAGGACAGTGGACACGTAGTAAACTGGTTTTTGAAGGGGAAATTTGTGTCCGTCCGTTTCTCGTTCGACGACGAGCACTGCGCTTACCACTTGATGAGTTGCTGCAATGTATAATAGCATTGGTTCGCCGATGTTAGGCGCGGCCAGGACCAGGTTTGTTGCCAATATGGCTTTTATTTCTTTGAGTCTGGCCATGGCGGCATTCGTCCACTCGAAGTGTTCGGTGCACCGGAGGAGGCGATAAAGGGGTAATGCCTTTTCTCCCAAGCAGGAGATAAAGCGGCTTAGAGCCGCCACGCATCCCGTCAACTTTTGTGTTTGTTTGAGGTCTTTTGGAATATCCAATTGTGACAGAGCTCGGATCTTGGCTGGGTTTGCTTCAATTCCTCTACCGGATACAATGAAGCTGAGGGAGTCCTGGACTAGGGGGTGTTCGGATAGCCGAACTATCATCATCGGCCGGACTCCAAGACTATGAAGATACAAGATTGAAGACTTCGTCCCGTGTCCGGATGGGACTTTCCTTGGCGTGGAAGGCAAGCTTGGCGATACGGATATGTAGATCTCCTACCATTGTAACCGACTCTGTGTAACCCTAGCCCTCTCCGGTGTCTATATAAACCGGATGGCTTTAGTCCGTAGGACGAACAACAATCATACCATAGGCTAGCTTCTAGGGTTTAGCCTCCTTGATCTCGTGGTAGATCTACTCTTGTAACACACATCATCAATATTAATCAAGCAGGACATAGGGTTTTACCTCCATCAAGAGGGCCCGAACCTGGGTAAAACATCGTGTCCCTTGTCTCATGTTACCATCTGCCTAGACACACAGTTCGGGACCCCCTACCCGAGATCCGCCGGTTTTGACACCGACATTGGTGCTTTCATTGAGAGTTCCTCTGTGCTGTCGCAATCAGGAAGGATGCCTTTTCCCGTCTTTAAAGACGGCGCCGTCGTCAAGAGAGCTTTGGCCGCCGGCCAAACTATCCGGCTAGGTGGTTTTCTTATGACCGCCTGTTCGGCCACCGCTCCGACGATGACCTCTCAGGTCATCAAAAGCGATCTTCACGTCAGCTGGGAATTCGCCGAGTAGCTAGATCCGATGGAGCTCTCCTCCGTAAACGAGCTCTTGGATCGCATAGCCGCCCTGGGAGTCGCTACAGACTACGAGCAGATTGGGCTTAAAACCGATCTGAGAGAAATTAACTCTCCCCAGGCTACCCACCATGTTGTTGTGGTAGAGGAACAATGCGGCGACTCTTCTTCTATGTTAAAAACCAGCTATGTCTGGATTCCCGATCCCTCCATGCCGGATTCCTGCGGAGGGACGGACGTCAATCAAATACTGAACCTAAAGTCAGGCATCGGACCAGATTTGTTGGAAGCATCCAACCAACCAAGCTTCCAAATCCGGAAACTTCTTGGCCTTTGAGCCTCAGATCGGGCAGGGTTCCGAACTTAATTCCACCCACCCACCCAAACATAAGCGATCTATCTCAAATACGGCAAGAGCCCGATGAAACAGTACATCATTACTGGGCCAGATTCCTCCTGGTTATGAACAGGATAAAGGACTGCCGTGAAGAAAGCGCGATTTCAATTTTCTGCAACAATTGCACGGACAAGGGAATCATAAACGCCATAAGTCGTCGCGAAGTTACACGCTTCGCCTACCTAGTGACCATTGTACAAAAATACTGTGCGATGGAGAGTGCCTGGAAAACCGAAACCAGGTTTTGGGACAATCCGGCCCTGAATACAACCCCAGTCCGAAATAAAAGGGTGCGTCATACTCAAGCACCTGGATTAAAAACCAAAAAGCAAAAAAACCCTAAAGGGCACGGAACCGTACTGGAGGGATGGCTCAACATACCCTGTAAAATCCACAGTACGGAGGGCGCCACTCCAACACATAGCCTTCGAGCATGTTGGATACTACGGCAGGTGGCCAAAAGTGGCGAAGGCTTTCTAGCCCCGGGCAACCAGCCCAGCAGTACCAGTACGGTATTAACAGTCTTCAAGACTTTCGCATCAAATAACATGCGGAAGCGAACAATCCGTAGCCTCGCCGAAGTCCACCAAGTAGCAACAACAAATCCATGGAGCGACACGGCTATCACCTTCAATGCCAGCGATGAACCTAAATTCTGAACAGCTCGAGCACCAGCAGCATTGGTCCTCAGTCCGATAGTGGACGGCTTTCGTCTTACCAAGGTACTCATGGATGGCGGCAGCGGATTAAACCTCATCTACAAGGAAACCCTTCAAAAAATGGAAATTGACTGGAGCCGCATTGAGCGAAGCAGCACAACCTTCAGGGGAATAATCCCTAGTCGAGAAGTACGCTGCACAGGAAAAATCACACTAGATGTAGTGTTCGGCTCGCCGGACAACTACAGGTCCGAAGAGGTCACGTTCCAAGTGGCCCCATTCGGCAGCGGATATCACGCCTTGTTAGGGCGAGAGGCATTCACAATCTTCCAAGCTATACCCCATTACGGGTACATGAAGCTCAAAATGCCCGGGCCCAATGGAATAATCACTCTTGTCAGTGATCCAGATATAGCACTCCGCGCTGAAAATAAGACAGCCGCGCTGGCCCTAGAGGCATTATCCGAAGCCCTAGCGGTAGAGGAACTCACTGCGCTGCGCTCCACGGTGGATAGGGACGATGTGATACTCGATAAGAGGTCTAAGTCCACCTCTTTTAAACCAGCAGATGAAATAGTCAAATTCCAGGTCCATCCAACGGACCCCACAAAGACGGCCTCCATTGGGGCACAATTAAATCCTGATGTAGAAGCCGCACTATGAGAATTCCTTCGGGAAAATTGGGACATTTTCACCTGGCACCCTTCAGACATGCCAGGAATCCCACGCAGGCTGGCAGAGCACAGCCTAAATATCCTAAAAGGATTCAAGCCAGTCAAACAGGCTCTTCGGCGATTTTCCGAACCCAAAAGACAGGCAATGGGAGAGGAGCTAGCCAAACTCTTAGAAGCCGGATTCATCAGAGATATAAAACATCCGGACTAGCTAGCCAACCTGGTAATGGTACCAAAAAAGGACAAATCCTGGCGCCTTTGTGTCGATTTCAAAGACCTTAACAAGGTCTGTCCAAAGGACCCTTTCCCTCTCCCTCGCATCGACCAAATTATCGACGCCACCGCAGGGCATGATTCATTGTGCTTCCTCGACGCATACTCCGGATACCAACAAATCAAGATGGCGGAAAAAGACCAGGCCGCAACGGCATTCATTACTCCATACGGACCATTCTGCTTCAACACAATGCCCTTCGGACTCAAAAACGCTGGCGCAACATATCAGCGCATGATTCAGACATGTCTGGCTACCCAGATAGGCAAAACAGTGGAGGCATACGTAGACGATGTGGTCGTTAAGACCAAACACGTCGAAACTCTAGTAGACGATTTAAGGCTTACATTTGACAACCTCCGAGCATACGACATTAAGCTCAACCCGGAAAAATGTGTTTTCGGCATACCAGCCGGAAAGCTCTTGGGCTTCATTGTATCCGGCAGAGGAATTGAAGCAAACCCAGCCAAGATCCGGGCTCTGTCGCAATTGGATATCCCAAAAAACCTCAAGCAAATACAAAAACTAACTGTATGTGTGGCGGCTCTAAGCCGCTTCATCTCCCGATTGGGAGAAAAGGCGCTGCCCCTCTATCGCCTCCTCTGGCGCACCGAACACTTTGAATGGACGGATGCTGCCACGGCCGGACTCGAAGAAATTAAGACCATATTGGCAACAAATCCGGTCCTGGCCGCGCCCAACCTGGGCGAACCTATGTTATTATACATCACGGCAACACATCAAGTTGTCAGCGCCGCACTCGTCGTCGAACGAGAAACAGAAGGGCACAAATTCCCTCTTCAAAAACCAGTGTACTACGTATCCACTGTCTTAACTCCATGCAAGTCCAGGTACCCACATTATCAAAAGATAGCGTATGCGGTGTTCATGGCATCCCGGAAGCTGCGACACTACTTTCAAGAGTGTTCCATAACGGTGGCCTCCGAAGTACCTCTCAACGATATTATAAACAATCGCGACGCGACGGGCAGGATTGCAAAATGGGCCATTGAGCTCTTACCATTTGACATAACCTACAAACCACGGCGAGCTATAAAGTCGCAAGTTTTGGCTGACTTCATCGCCGAATGGACCGAAGCCGAACTCCCTAAAGAGTACGGCGCATACTCCAATTGGATCATGCATTTCGACGGCTCCAAAATGTTGGCTGGCTTGGGGGTTGGCGTCGTCTTGACGTCCCCAACCGGAGACACAGTCCAATACGTACTTTAAATAATGTACATGGACTCCAACAATGCAGCCGAATATGAGGCCCTTCTACATGGCCTCCGGATGGCAATCTCCATGGGTATTCAACGCCTAGAGGTGCGCGGGGATTCAAACCTCGCAATATCCCAAATAAATGGAGACTTTGATGCCAAGGATCCGAAAATGGCAGCCTATCGTAACGCTGTGCTAAAAATGTCAGCCCGGTTCGAGGGACTCGAATTCCACCATGTAGCCCGGGATAATAACCAGGCAGCAGACGTGTTGGCACGCATCGGTGCAAAACGCGACGCCGTCCCTCCAAACGTCTTCCTGGAACGGCTCTTTAAGCCATCCATATTATGGGAAGAGGAGTCCGGAAATAACAACCCGGAACCAATTGCACCACCCAACACAAAACATTCTGACACAATCGGTGGCTCAGCCAATGAAATAACACCTTCAGCCCACGAAATAATGGCAGTAATTGCCCCATGGACGGAACCATTCCTAGCCTACTTAATTAGGCAGGAACTTCCCGAAGACCAAAATGAGGTCCGCTGCATAGTTCGGCAATCTAAAGCCTACAAGGTCCATGAGGGAGAACTTTACAAGAAAAGCACAACCGGAGTCCTTCAAAGGTGTATCTCCGAAGAGGAAGGGCGAAATCTCCTGGCTGAAATTCACGCCAGACTCGGCGGTCACCACGCCGCCGCCCGGGCCCTTGTAGGCAAGGCCTTCCGTACAGGATTTTATTGGCCGACCGCCTGGGCAGATGCTTAGGACTTAGTCCAACGATGCGTCGGTTGCCAGCTCTTTGCTAATCAGAGCCACATGCCACCCACCGCCCTCAAAACTATACCCATCACTTGGCCGTTTGCGGTATGGGGGCTTGACATGGTTGGACCCCTTAAAGGGGGAACCCACAAGCACAAATACTTATTGGTCATGGTGGACAAATTCACCAAATGGATAGAGGCCAAGCCGGTAAAAACGGCAGAATCCAGACCTGTGATAGACTTCATATCCGGGGTAGTACACCGTTTTGGCGTCCCCCACAGCATCATCACTGATAACGGCACGAATTTCACGGCTGACGAGGTTAAACTCTGGTGCAAAAACATGGGCATCAAGCTCGACTACGCTTCAGTCTACCACCCTCAAACTAACGGTCAAGTGGAACGAGCAAATGGTCTAATCATGAGCGGCATCAAACCCAGATTAGTGCGGTCCCTCACGGAATCTAATACACACTGGGTAGAGGAGCTCGACTCCATACTCTGGGGGCTGCGGACCACGCCAAACTGCACAACCGGATTCACACCATTTTTTATGGTATACGGAGCTGAGGCAGTTTTGCCCTGCGATATAATTCATGACTCACCTCGCGTGCGCATGTACGAGGAAAGGGAAGCCGAGTTGGATCGGCAGGACAGTTTGGACGCTTTAGAGGAGGAGTGTGACGTGGCAAAATCCCGTTCCGCATTCTATCAATAGCAGGCTCGAAGATATCAAAGCAGAGAAGTACGGGCCAAAACTTACAATGTTGGCGAGCTAGTTCTACGCCTGCCGGACAAGAAAAAGGACAAACTTAAGCCCAAATCGGAAGGTCCCTTCATCATCGACCAAGTCCTTACTGGCGGGGCATACCGTCTATGCAACGCATCTGACAACCGACTCGAGCCAAACCCATGGAACGCAGCCCGTCTCCGAAGATTTTACGCCTAGCACCGGACTCAGGGTTCATCTCCTTCCGCCGTCCACCTTTCCTATTTTTTCACTGTCTTTGCTTTCCCTCCTTTTTCCTCCCTCTTTCAGTACAAGCATCTTGAGGGCTGATCTGCGCTTTGTTCGCACTCACTCGATGTGCTACTCGCACTCGTTATACCCGGGGGCTTCTTTTAACAGAAGCTTATTTCTATGGGCTTCATGCCCAACACATGTGTCATACTTCCGCATGTACCTTTTGATCACCATTATATGCATCGATATGACTTAAGTTTTGGCCAAGCCGGGTTGCCTGGCTCCTGTGCTTACCCCTACGTTCCCGATTGTTCGGCTAGGAGGTAAAGGGAGCACCTCTGTGATTGTTACTGCCGGGTCAGCCGGATGTGTACCTCAGACTGGGTGAAGCCGAAGGCTAGCGTTCTTAAGGGAATATTCGGTCGGTGACCTGAAAGATGATTTATTACTTACCTATTTATCTGCCCCCAGATGCTTTTTCTGCTATTTTCGCAGTCCGGACATGCACTTTAGGGCATGCCTCCCAGGGAAAGGAACCCTTAACGGAACTATTCTCCCTGGAAGATGTTTCTTACTAACCATGTAATATAACATAGCTAGTTGGGCACTTGTCTGATAAAGCAATTATGACCCCTATGCCTTGTCTCCATGCATGCCCCGGTTCTTTTATAACCGTAAGGGTATTCGGACACACTCCGGACTGTTGGGTCCCGAGGTTGAAGCGAAAAGGTCCGCAAAGACAAACGATCTACAATCCGGCTAGAAGGCATTTTACATGTCATTTTAAAATTACATCATCAAACTGACTGATTGTACTCCTATTCAATCCCATCTAACAGGCTGTCTAATTTACAGTCCTGTAGGAAATATTTTGCGGCCAACTCTACTTGGTCGTACATCAGGCTCATAGGGATCTCCTTCCCATCGGGTCCAATAGGTCCGACCTCGGCCATGTGGTTTGGGTCAGCCTTCGTGTACCGCGTCTTCACCATGGCCCAGGCCTCCCTGGCGCCTTGACGGCAGGCCGATATCTTCCACAGACGGAGACGCCGGCGTACTCCCTGAAGCTTCTCAGTAAGCCCTCCAAGACCCTCGGGTAGGGAGACGGAAGGCCATAAGGCCTGAACGACGCCGCTCATCGCCTGCCGAACACGTTCGTGCAGTTGCAGTAGCTCGGGAAGAGGGTCTCCCGTGGAACCAGGCATCTCCTCCGCCGGACGACCCGTGAGCACACCTACAGACACATTTTTTTCAATCAACTTCCTCGCCGAACTCTTCTTTTCAAAAGAGTTTGCTCAAGCACTTACTATAAATGCCGCGACGAAGCCGCCGATTCTCCTTTACGGAGTTAGACAGCTGGACCCGAACATCTTTTAGTTCTTCGCCCAGCTGGGTGTTGGCATCTTGGAGTTTGTTCCTCTCCTGCTGCACCCTCATAAGCACCTTCTCGCCGGCCTTCAACTAGCGCAGCAGATGTTGCTTGTCCAGATCTAGTCCGGCACCCTCTGCAATATTATTGTCAGACTATACACACACACCGCACTTCATAAACTACTTCTCTTTTAAAAATATGAATTACCAGAGGGGGTCTCCGTGGCTCCCCCGGCAGCGGCTAGTGCAGCCTCAAGTTGGGCCTTGCATTCTTGAAGCTCCTGGGACAGGTAGGTATTCTTCTCGGTAAGATCCTGCATAACAAATGATCCTTAAATCAGTTAGTTTAACTATTTTAAGTCTCGGGGGCTACTGGCATATATAAATATTAAAATTCCTCACACGTATGTCTTTTACATACTGCTCCGTGGCTCTGGTTAAACCATCTTGAGCAGCACGGAGGTGCGCGTCTCCCGCACTAAAGGCATTCAACGCCTCTGGGGAGAAACACGCGTCGTGAAGAACTGTCTGACAGCGCCTGTGATTCATGGCGCTCTCCACCTCATACCTGGTGGCGGACAACCTGTCAGCATCCTCCGTTGGAGGAGCATCCGGCTCGCGCCTTGCGCTCGCCTCCCTCTCCGGACCAGGCATTGGAGCCTGGCTGGCGGAGGCTTGGTTGGCACCCTCTCCGGACTCAGTCCGGCGAGCGCTCTTTCTCCTGGAAGAATCATGACCATTAATATACCTCCCAGGAGTCTTTCCCTTAAAAGATAATGGTGCACCATACCTTTGCGGCGACGTTTCAATTCGCGCCGCACTCCTGTTCCGCCTGCTAGGCCGCACTGACCTCGTTTGGTCAGTCGCCGCAGGCTCGGCTTCCCGCCGTAAAGGCACCTCCTGCGAAGCACCATTGGTACACGGTGGTCAGAAATAAGCATTAAAATAGTAACAGTGTCAGGACTTCGGTCGTACTCACCTGGGAAGCCGGACATAAACCGGGGTAGTCAGCCGTAATGGCGACTAGAGCATTGTCTATGCTGAGCTGGTGGAACACCCCGTCAATCAAATCCACCTTTATGTACGGATCCTCTTCGGAGGCCGGATCAGGGGATCTTCCCGGATCCTCGGGTTGTGGAGTTGGGCTTTCTATGCCCTCCACATCCCGGCGCAGTTCCTGCGTCGAAATCATAAAGTAAGACACTTATCTTTGAAAGCACGAATCAGATATATAAACATACGCTTACCCAGCTCCGAGGGTTATTCATGGAGAATCCATTCAATGGACTCATGCGAAGGAAGTCCTCCTTCTCCCCCTTGTACAAGCCGGACATGATCTTCACCAGATCGGCGGCCGATCCAGGCCCCGTGCGGCCATGACGGGTGGCGTCATTCTCCCCGTTGAAATCCCACATGGGGTGGCCCCTATATTGGAGCGGCTGCACCCCTCGCATAATGCATGTGGCCATGACTCCAATCATGGTTAATCCGGAATGGGCTAGTAACCGTATCCGGCCCATCAGATAGTGGACGCTCCTGTCATCTTCCCGTTGAGGGCTCCGTGGGCGCCAACTCGGGCGTTTCTTCAGAGGAGCGTTGCTAAACTCCGGGAGGCCGATCCGAACTGGATCCGGTAGCGGGGCGTCCATATAGAACCACTCCGAAGGCCAGTCTTCGAACGCCTTCTTCGGGGTTCCGGATAGATATCTTGTCCCGGCGATGCGCCATATTTCGGCTCCGCCCACTTGATATATCGACCCCTCGTGAGAACGGGGTACGAGGCAAAACAGCCTCTTCCACAGCGCAAAATGGGGCTCGATGCCCAATAATAGCTCGCAAAGAGCTACAAAGCCCGTGATGTGCAAAATAGAGGCAGGCGTGAGGTGGTGAAGTTGGAGTCCGTAGAACTCCAGGAGCCCCCGGAGAAACGGATGTATGGGAAATCCGAGTCCCCTTATTAAGTAGGGGACGAAGCATACCCGCTCTCCTTTGGAGGGATTGGGGACACTCTCCGCCTGCTTCCCACCTTTGTAGGTGGCCAGTCCGGCTCGAACCGGAACCATAAAGGCTGGGGGAAGGTATCCCTCTGCTTGGAGCGTCACTAACTCGCTATGCGGGACTGAGCATCTCCTCCAATCTCCTGGCTGAGGACTGGGAGCGCGAGAAGAGGATCCGCGTCGACTATCCATGTTGGAATGGATTTTTTGTCAGATGCGCCTCGATGAGTACTTGTAGAAGGAGGATGGTGTGATTTGGATCTGGATCCTCGCCTCTCTTATAGGCAGCTTATTCGCGCAGCTAGGGGGTAAAACGTAAGAATACCTTGGCTTTTCGCATTCGTACAACACGTGGAAGAAGGCCATTATTAGATGTGGAAGCCAAGGAGCGCAACATTTATGAAGCAACCGGACACTATCCGGCAAACACATGGAGCATGGAGGAGAACCCGCCTTGCAAACGCCGAAGCAACATACGCGCCGGACTCGTCGTCATTGAAGCCTGGTTCGGGGGCTACTGAGGGAGTCCTGGACTAGGGGGTGTCCGGATAGCCGAACTATCATCATCGGCCGGACTCCAAGACTATGAAGATACAAGATTGAAGACTTCGTCCCATGTCCGGATGGGACTTTCCTTGGCGTGGAAGGCAAGCTTGGCGATACGGATATGTAGATCTCCTACCATTGTAATCGACTCTGTGTAACCCTAGCCCTCTCCGGTGTCTATATAAACCGGATGGCTTTAGTCCGTAGGACGAACAACAATCATACCATAGGCTAGCTTCTAGGGTTTAGCCTCCTTGATCTCGTGGTAGATCTACTCTTGTAACACACATCATCAATATTAATCAAGCAGGACGTAGGGTTTTACCTCCATCAAGAGGTCCCGAACCTGGGTAAAACATCGTGTCCCTTGTCTCCTGTTACCATCCGCCTAGACGCACAGTTCGGGACCCCCTACCCGAGATCCGCCGGTTTTGACACCGACAGAAGCCCAAGAGCTTTCCGGCTGGTACGCTGAAAATGCATTTTTCCGGGTTAAGCTTGATGTCATATGTCTGGAGGTTATTGAATGTGAGCCTCAAGTCTTCTACTAGAGTTTCGACATGCTTGGTTTTGACAACCATGTCATCTACGTATGCCTCCACTGTTTTGCCGATCTGGTTTGCCAGACATGTCTGAATCATGCGCTGATATGTTGCACCGGCGGTTTTGAGCCCGAAGGGCATTGTGTTGAAGCAGAACGGGTTGTATGGGGTGATGAATGCCGTTGCGGCTTGGTCTGGCTCTGCCATCTTAATTTGATGGTAGCCGGAGTATGCGTTGAGGAAACACAATGAATCGCGTCCTGCGGTGGCGTCGATAATTTGATTGATGCGGGGGAGGGGGAAGGGATCCTTTGGGCAAGCCTTGTTAAGGTCCTTGAAATCGACGCATAGGCGCCAGGATTTTTCCTTCTTTGGTACCATCACCAGGTTCGCTAGCCAGTCGGGATGTTTTATATCTCTGATGAATCTGGCCTCCAGTAGTTTGGCTAGCTCCTCTCCCATGGCTTGTCTCTTTGGTTTGGAGAAACGCCGAAGAGCCTGCTTGACAGGCTTGAATCCTTTTAGGATGTTTAGGCTGTGCTCGGCCAGCCTGCGTGGGATTCCTGGCATGTCTGAAGGGTGCCAGGCAAAAATGTCCCAGTTTTCGCGTAGGCATTCTCGTAGTGCGGCGTCTACATCAGGGTTTAATTGTGCCCTGATGGAGGCCGTTTTTGTAGGGTCCGTTGGGTGGACTTGGAATTTGACTATTTCGACCGCCGGTTTAAAGGAGGTGGACTTGGATCTTTTATCGAGTATCACGTCGTCCCTGTTCATTGTGGAGCGCAGCGCAGTCAGTTCTTCGGCCGCTAGGGCTTCAGATAGTGCCTCAAGGGCCAGTGCGGCTGTCTTGTTTTCGGCACGGAGTGCTATGTCCGGGTCACTAGCAAGAGTGATGATCCTGTTGGGTCCAGGCATTTTGAGCTTCATGTACCCGTAATGGGGTATAGCTTGAAAAATTGTGAATGCCTCTCGCCCTAATAGAGTGTGGTATCCGCTGCTGAATGGGGCCACTTGAAACGTGACCTCCTCAGATCTGTAATTATCTGGCGTGCCGAACACCACATCCAGTGTGATTTTTCCTGTATAGCACGCTTCCCGACTGAGGATTATTCCTCTAAAAGTTGTGTTGCTTCGCTCAATGCGGCTCCAGCCTATTTCCATTTTTCGAAGGGTTTCCTCGTAAATGAGGTTCAATCCGCTGCCATCGTCCATGAGTACCTTGGTAAGTCAAAAGTCGTCCACTATTGGACTAAGGACCAATGCGGCTGGTGCTCGGGCTGTTCGGAATTTAGGTTCATCACTGGCATTAAAGGTAATAGACGTGTCACTCCATGGGTTTATTGTTGCTACTTGGTAGACTTCGGCAAGGCTGCGGAGTGTTCGTTTCCGCATATTATTTGATGTGAAAGTCTCGAAGACTGTTAATACCGTACTGGTATCCCTGGGGTGGTGCTCTGTGAATTCTGGAGTTAGAAGCTCCTCGCCACTTCTGGCCACCTGCCGGAGTATCCAACATGCTCTAAGGCTATGAGTTGGTGTGGCGCCCTCTATACTATGAATTTTATAGGGTCCATTGAGCCATCCCTCCAGTATGGTTCCATGCCCTATAGAGGGTTTTTGCTTTTTGGTGTTTAACCTAGGTGCCTAGCGATGATGCACCGTTTTATTTCGGACTGGGGTTGTATTCAGGGTCGGATTGTCCCAAAATTTTATTCCAGTTTTCCATGCGCTTTCCATCGCCCAGTACTTTCGTACTATGGATGCCAAGTCGGCGAAGCGTGTAATTTCACGGCGACTTATGGCGTTGAGGATTCCCTTGTCCATGCAATTATTGCAGAAGAATGAAATTGCATCCTCCTCGCGGCAGTCCTCTATCCTGTTCATAACCAGGAGGAATTTGGCCCAGTAATGGTGTACTGTTTCTGCGGTCTCTTGCCGAATTTGGGATAAATCCCTTATATTTGGGTGCGGGTGGAATTAAATCCGGAACCTCGCCCAATCTGAGACTCAGGGGCCAAGGAGTTTCCGAACCCAGAAACTTGAGTTCTTGGATATTGTCCAATGAATCTAGCCCGCTGCCTGACTTTAGGTTCTGGGCTTGAGTGACGTCCTCCCCTCCGCGGGTATCCGGCTTGGAGGGACTGGGAATCCAGACATAACTAGTCCTTAAGATAGATGAAGGCTTGCCGCATTGTTCCTCCACCACTGCAACGTGGTGGGTGACCTGGGGAGAGTTAATCTCTCTCAGATCGGGTTTAAACCCAATTTGATCGTAGTCTGTAGCGACTCCCAGGGCGGCGATGCGATCCGAGAGCTCGTTTAAGGAAGAGAGCTCCATCGGATCTAGCTGCTCGGCGAGTTCCGAGTTGGCGTGAAGATTGCTTTTGATGACCCGAGAGGTCATCGTCGGCGTGGCGGCCGAACAGGCGGTCATAAGAAAATCGCCCAGCCTGAGAGTTTGGCCGACGGCCAAAGCTCCTTTTGCAACAGTCCCGTCTTTAAAGACGGGATGAGGCATCCTTCCTAATGGCCACGGCACAGCGGAACTCTCAGTGAAAGCACCAATGTCGGTGTCAAAACCGGCGGATCTCGGGTAGGGGGTCCCGAACTGTGCGTCTAGGCGGATGGTAACAGGAGACAAGGGACACGATGTTTTTAGCCAGGTTCGGGCCCTCTCGATGGAGGTAAAACCCTACTCCTGCTTGATTAATATTGATGATATGGGTAGTACAAGAGTAGATCTACCACGAGATCAGAGAGGCTAAACCCTAGAAGCTAGCCTATGGTATGATTGTTGTTCGTCCTACGGACTAAAACTCTCCGGTTTATATAGACACCGGAGAGGGCTAGGGTTACACAGAGTCGGTTACAATGGGAGGAGATCTACATATCCGTATCGCCAAGCTTGCCTTCCACGCCAAGGAAAGTCCCATCCGGACACGGGATGAAGTCTTCAATCTTGTATCTTCATAGTCCAGGAGTCCGGCCAAAGTATATAGTCCGGTCATCCAGACACCCCCTAAACCGAGACTCCCTCAGCTGGGCCGCGCGCCCCTCCCCCCCCAGTCCGAATAGGACAAGGAGAGGGGGGCAGCACCCCCCTTCCTTCTTCTCCT
>NC_041381.1:648595036-648598677 GCF_002162155.2 Triticum dicoccoides | reverse complement strand
GGGGGCAGGGGCACCCCAAAGACACAACAATTGATCGTTTGATCTTTTAGCCGTGTGCGGTGCCCACCTCCACCATAGTCCACCTCAATAATACTATAGTGGTGCTTAGGCGCAGCCCTGCGTCGGTAGAACATCATCATCATCACCACGTCATCGTGCTGAAAAAACTCTCCCTCAACACTTGGCTAGATCGGAGTTCGAGGGACGTCATCGGGCTGAACGTGTGCTGAACTTGGAGGTGTCGTACGTTGGTACGTGATTGGTCAGATCGTGAAGACGTATGACTACATCAACCGCGTTGTGCTAACGCTTCCGCTTACGGTCTACAAGGGTATGTAGACAACACTCTTCCCTCTCATTGCTATGCATCACCATGATCTTGCGTGTGCGTAGGAAATGTTTTGAAATTACTACGTTACCCAACACCTAGGAGGCATAAAACTCACAGCCTGGGGGCGAGCCGGCAGCAAAATCGGCGCTGGGGGCAGTTGGGCACCCAGCCGTCGCCCCAGGCGCTGATTTCGGCCCATTATTTGGCCCACTTTTGTCGAAAATGACCCCATATCAGCGTGAATCGACCCATATTCGGCGCTGTTCGGCGTGTTTCGGCGTGAATTCTCCATAAATAAGTTTTTTGCCTCCACAGTTCATCACAAAAAATCAATAAAAATCAATAAAAATCAAATAGTTCAACAAATAGTTCAATACAAATTATATAGTTAAGCAAATAAAAACTCATATTTCATCACACGTTGTTCCCGGCGTCGCCCTTGAGCCTCCATAGGTGCTCCACCAGATCGTCTTGCAGTTGTTGATGCACCTCTGGGTCACGGATCTCCTAACGCATATTGAGATAGGCAGTCCAGGTTGCCGATAGCTGGTGATCAACTTGGGCAAGAGGACCCTGCCTGTAATATGGTTCTGTGTCAAACATTGGCTCTTCCTGCTGCTCTTAATGATCATGTTGTGCAAGATGACACAACAAGTCATGATCTCCCACATTTGATCTTTCGACCAGGTCTGAGCAGGGTACGGGAAAACAGCAAATCGAGATTGGAGCACACCGAATGCCCGCTCGACATCCTTCCTGCAGGCCTCCTGAACCTTTGCAAAGAAGGCACCACTAGTGCAGAATCGGGCTTTAGCGCCGGTTCGTAACGGCCTTTAGTACCGGTTCAGCAACCGGCACTAAAGAGTGGGGACTAAAGGTCCCCCCCTTTAGTACCGGTTCATCACGAACCGGCGCTAAAGTGCCACCACGTGGTACGAGCCAGGCCCGGGTGCGTGTAGGGCTTTAGTACCAGTTGGTAATACCAACTGGTACTAAATGTTTGGGTGTGTTTTTTGTTTCCTTTAATTTTGTGTTTTCAATTTAATTTAGTGATTGTTTTACATTATAATGAGTTGTTAAATCATTAGGTGAAAGTACGACAGATTAGTTTCGACTGGATGCATGTGGATCCTAGCTATAGCTAAGTGATCAAGTATATGCCATATATATATCCATATTATACTTGATCAACTATAATATGGATATATATGGCATATACTTGATCACTTAGCTAGCTAGGATCCATCCAGCTGAAACTAATATGCGGTTTCTTTTACTAAATGATATAATAACTCATCATCATCATCATATTAATATAAAACTCTTGCATCATATCATCAACATCAGTATATATACTACTCCCTCCGTCCCATAATATAAGAACGTTTCTGACACTAGCTAGTGTAGTGTCAGAAACGTTCTTATATTATGGGACGGAGGGAGTAGCTAGCTAAAAATCATCATAGTCATCATTATCACTATTTAATCATCATAGTCATTACCGCTATCTAATCACCACCAACACTAGCTTAAAGAAAAAACATTCACTTGTACCAGAAGCAAAAATATCATCGAGTTCAACGTGATGGTCATGATATTATAAGGGTTCATAACACCACAAAAGAAAATCACTCTTTCAGATTAAGTTCAGGACGAAGAACACGGACATGAGAGGACAAGTACGTACTAAGAGCATGAACTAGCTAAATCACTCATGTTGCTCTCTCTCTCAGGTAAAATAGCATAGAATATGTATATCTCTCCTGATTCATCATACTGGAGCATGCAGATGAACCTGTCTCCTAATCATGGGTTGCGCTTCTCATTGCTGCCCCTAGTACTTCTCTGCGATCGTTAACAATTTTCCTCCAATCTTTCACTATTAAGCATTCATCGCTTCTAGAAATCCTGAATGCACTCATGTGCAATGCAGGATATCTTGGCCGTAAGCTAACAGTTGACATGCGACCATTAGTCTCGATCCACTGAGGCACAACAGTCATCGAGAGTCCCTGTTGAAGAACATCGTATAGTAATTAATATACTTAGCAATGAAAGTTTAGCAAAAAAATTATGTATGCAAAAGATGCACTGAGCACAAATAGTAAAAATCTTACCATCATTCCTAAATAGATGTGACCGTAGTTCAATACGATCACTATTGGTCGCACGTTTTGAGTACTAACATTTCTAAGTGCAGGAAGAAAATTTGTCTTGATAGTATAAAGATCCTCAAGCCATGAAACATAATAACTTATCTCCTCGCAGTTTAGTTCAACTCTGGGACAGTAGTAGGTCCTGTCTACTTAGCGCCGGACATGTTTGCTTGAATGGAAATAAGCTATCAATAGAAATTAGTTGTCAACTATTTTTGAATAAACAATATCAAAGACATAAATATGGTTGAGAAGAACTCACATAATGGTAGAACTGGAGGCGTCTGCACATCGACCCAGATGTCTCTATTACCTTCAATATCATTTTCCGGACGAATATCAAAGGTGATCACCATATCAGGCTCAAATGCATAAGCCTTGTATAGTGCTTGCCAAGTTTTGCATTCAAAATAGGTGTACGTGTTTGCATAGTGCTTGCCAAGTATAACCATGCTCAGTTTTCAGGTAAACTCTCTTTACCACCATAGTTTCCATAGCATTGAAACCTATCTTATCCAAGACAAAAATTCTTGCATGGCAGGGGATGCGCTAGTAGAATAGTGAAAATTAAAAATTATAAGTTCAAGCAAATGAAGCATATATAATTCATGCTTAATTACGAAAAAATACTTGTCATTGTGACTTACTGTATCGAATTTGAAGGTCTCATCCAGCTTGATGCTGAATCGCCTATCATCAACAAGGAAATTTCTGTCGCACAGGCCGCGCTGGTCTTCACAGTATTCGCACATAATGAAATATTTTTCGTCGTTAGACGACATTTCCTATGTTCATATAGGTGAAACATTAAACGCTTACTAATTCTATTAATTCAACTAATTCAACTACTTCTATTAATTCAACTAGTTCAAATAATCTCATATACCTAAATTTTCTTAATAAAAATAAACTAGTTATATTAATTCAACTAGTTCAACTAAGCATTTACTAATAAAAATAAACTAGTTATATTAATTCAACTAGTTCAACTAAGCATTTACTAATAAAAATAAACTAGTTATATTAATTCAACTAGTTCAAATAATCTCATATACCTAAATTTTCTTACTAAAAATAAACTAGTTCTATTAATTCAACTAGCTCAACTAAGCATTTACCAAAACTAAACTAGTTATATTAATTCAACTAGTTCA
>NC_041381.1:648586324-648594682 GCF_002162155.2 Triticum dicoccoides | reverse complement strand
GTTCTATTAATTCAACTAGTTCAACTAAGCATTTACTAATAAAAATAAATTAGTTATATTAATTCAACTAGTTTAAATAAGCATTTACTAATGAAAATAAACTAGTTATATTAATTCTACTAGTTCAACTAAGCATTTACTAATAAAAATAAAATAGTTACATTAATTCAACTAGTTCAAATAATCTCATATACCTAAATTTTCTTACTAAAAATAAACTAGTTCTATTAATTCAACTAGTTCAGCTAAACATTCTAACATTCTTATCTACGAAATTCATCTAACATTAATCTAAACAATAGAAAACAGAAAATAAGTAAAAAAATATGTGTGTGTGTGTAGTACTATGTGTGTGTGTATGCATGTGTACATGTGTGTGTAGTGTGTGTGTGTGTATGTGTGTGTGCATATGTGTGTGTATGTGTATCTGTGTGTATATGTGTGTGTGTGTGTGGGTATTACGAGCGGGTCGGGGTGCGGCGGCGTACGGGCGGCGACGGGGACGGTGCGACGACGGGCGGTGTGCCGGGGGCGATCGACGACGGGCGGCGGGCCGGGGCGATCGACGGCGACGTACTCGGGGCGCGGCGGCGCGAGCGGCGATGACGGGGACGGCGATGGCGCACGGCGCGCGGCGGGGGCGGCGAGGGCGGCGGCGGCAGCGATGTTGTGCGCGCGAGTGGAGACGAAGTGGTCGACGATGGAACTGATTTTTCGTAAGTGTAGTATATATAGGAAGGGCCTTTAATACCGGTTGGAGCCATCAACCGGTACTAAAGGCCAATTTTGGCCAGGCCAAGCGGCGGGAAACGAGGGCCTTTAGTACCGGTTGGTGGCTCCAACCGATACTAAGGCCCCACCATTAGTTGGAGCCACCAACCGGTACTAATGGTCGTGCTCTGTCACCCGCGGTGCACTATGTTTAGTCCCATCTCGCCGACCGAAGGGCAACCGCACTGGTTTATAAACCCAGCCGCGACTGCTCTTTCGAACTTCTCTATATAGCAGGCTTCTAGGCCTAACTAGGACGCGCTGTCCTGTGAGCCTGCTGGCCCTTCTGGGCCTGAATTTGCACACCCTAGGTCTGGCAGGCCCACCGGGCAGCGCCCCAACAATTTTTTATATTTTTGTTTTCTTTTCTGCATTATTTATTTTCTTCTATTTATTTTTGAGTAATTTTTTATATAGTTTTTTTCTTTTCTGCATTATTTTTTTCTTCTACTTATTTCTGAGTATTTTTTTTGTTGTATTTCGTTTCTTTGTGAAATTTTTTGCTTTATATAGTTTTTTTCTTTTCTGCATTATTTATTTTCTTCTATTTATTTTTGAGTAATTTTTTTATATAGTTTTTTTCCTGCATTTAGCTTCTTTGTGAATATGTTTGCTTTAGTTGCTTCGAATGCTGCATAATGCTTCATTTTGGAGTGATTTTCAATTTCAGAACGTGTTGGAAATTGTTGAGGTTGCTTCGAATGCTTTTATTCGTCGAAAAGAAAGGATCAAACTAAACTTTTATTCATCGAAAGCAAAATATAACTATGGATCAAACTAAGATAAGTAAAGGCAAAAGATAGTGGAGGTGGTACGATATCGGGGCAGCTCCCCCAAGCTTGGCGAAAGCCAAGGGGAGTGCCCATACCCGATACTCAATTTTCTTTTGGTGATGAAGAAGGAGGTGGTGGTGATGAAGTGGTAGTGATCTTGTCCTTCATGATCACAGGATTCTCCAGCCAACGGATGACGCTCCGGAGGAAGGTGATGTGCTCTTGCAACAGAATATTTTCACGAGTGAGATATTTATTTTGCACACGAACCATTTCAATGATCCGAAAGGCTTCAATCTCAGTGGGGGTAAGATGATCATAGTAAGGTTTAAGGATATCTTTTCTTCCTCCTCGGCAGGCAGGGCTTGCTCGACCACCGGTGCTGGATCTCTGATGGCCTCCTGGCTCTTGCTACCTTCGAGAGGTTCTTCAGGCCCCTCTTTCTTTAGCTCGATTTTCATCAACCAAGCATCATCTTCTACTTTGTTGGAGGAGGGACAAGACATGATGCCTGGCTTAACATATCTGACCGAAAATAGCAAGAAAAGAAAACAGAAGATTTCTCCACAGTACGGTGATCAATAGGTTCGGGGGTATATAAAGATTTTTTATCTTGGGAAACAAGCAAATGGAAGAAAAACAGAGTCCGGAAGGTATCCGAGGTTTAAGGATATCTGACCGAAAACCCGTTTTGTTGTGATTTACTGTTTCACGGTCATTTAGCTCTCTAAACAAATTGGTAAATGACTGAAAAACAACAAATGATGTAAGAACGTGTTGGAAATTGATGACGTCGCTTCGAATGCTGCATAATGCCGACTCAAAAAATGCCTGGAGTTCAAATAAGAAAAATGAAGTGCCCGTGTAACAGATGAGTTCTCGTCCGAAACCCTGATACTCCGAAAGAGATTGTCCAGTTTGTACAAGAAGTGTGTCCAGTTTTGAAGTGAGTGGAGAGGGTGAGGGCGTAAACATGTAAAAATATACATCAAAAATACATTGATTATCAATGATCTTTTTGTGTACAATCTGAATTGTCAATATGAGTCCTCAACGGTTTAGAAACCAGTGAAGACTCATATTGAGTCCACAAATTATACACATAGAGTTCAATGAAGACCAAATGCTTGTAATAGTTTGAGAAGTAACATATTTAAGGTGGTAAAAATCTTGCTAGGGAAGCGAGGTGGGACTAAAAATAGCCTGCCACAACCTCTTTACTACCGGTTCATGCCACGAACCGGTACTAAAGGTGCTGGCCGGGCCCCAGCATCGTTAGTACCGGTTCGTGGCACGAACTGGTACTATAGATTCGCAATGAACCGGTACTAAAGCTCTCCTCCCGCCTAGCCATTTGAACCGGCACTAATGGAGTGCCGGCTCAAATGCAAACCGGGACTAATGTGTCTCAGATTTGACCCTTCTTCTACTAGTGCATTCTTGCCTCCTAGCACAGGGTTTGAGATAGTCTTCACAAATGTCGACCATCTCGGATAGATGCCATCAGCTAGGTACTACCCCTTGTTGTAGTGCCGCCCATTGACCTCGAAGTTCACCGGAGGAGGATGACCTTCAACAAGCTTGGCAAAGACAAGGGAGCACTGCAGGACGTTGATGTCATTGTGAGTTCCTGGCATCCAAAAGAAAGAGTGCCAAATCCAGAAGTCCTATGTGGTCACTGCCTCAAGTACCACACTGCAACCGCCTTTGGCGCCTTTATACAACCCATGCCAAGAAAATGGACAGTTCTTCCATTTCCAATGCATGCAGTCGATGCTTCCAAGCATCCCAGAAAATCCTCTTGCTGCATTCTGTGCTAGGATCCGAGCAGTGTCTTCTGCGTTGGGTGTTCGCCGGGTTGGGCAGGACAAATCACCGAACACCTTGCGGGCGAGGTGGGCGCACACCCACCGGTGTATAGCCCCTGCGCGTCCAGAACGCCGGAAAAGTTGCTCGGACGGCGGTGGAGAGGCTGCCTCGGCGAGACCTCTTCTCTTTTCCGGCGGGGAATGGCCTATCTAGCTGTGGTTGGGTGGTAGACGGCGCCGGGATCGGCAGGGTGGCGGCTGGGGGGGGGTCGGAGGCAAGTCTGGATGGTCGGCTTGACTTTTCGCCTGGCAATGTGGTCCCAGGTGCGCTTTTTCCCTTGCGTCGGAGCCCCCAAGTGCCCCCAGTGCGCCAGGTTCGGCCTGTGACCGCCGGGCCCAAAAACGGGCCGAGCCGGCGGAATTCGGCGTCTTGTGGGCGCGACTTGGACGCTTTTTCGCCGCCGGCGCGAAAAAAATCGCCTGGGGAGGGCCTGTTGGGGGCGCGGCTGGAGATGCTCTTAGCTAGCTACCTCCATCCTATTTTTTTTTCTCTCCTCTCCTCTTTTCTCTTGGTACAAATGGTATGTAAAGTAGCTCTTTTTGTATGTTTTTAACTCTCTCTCCCTCCCCCTCCCACTCTCCCGGTGTGTGTGTGTGTGTGTGTGTGTGTGTGTGTGTGTGTGTAAAGGCGGCTCGTGTGTGATGATGTGAATTATGTTCTCTATGAGGCGCACAATAGAATTAAAGAAATGATGTGCAATAACACGTAGTGCGGTAGTGGCACACACAATAGAATTAAAGGAATGGTGTGCATAATATATATTGCAAATGTAAGCTATCCATGTGTAGTGGCAAACGTCTGTTTTTACATGTGATCTAGTGTTCTGAAGATACACCGAGCCAAACATGCATGCCTGAACCTTCTATCACCAACTACTTACATTTCTAACTCTTACATTTAACTCTTTACCACATATGTTTTATGTTTGCTTGTCTTGCATTGGCATTGAACAAAACCAGGCCGCCGTCCGCTAAAAGGAGGTTTGTCATAGCGGGGATATTGCGAGCCACCTTCACTAGTGTAATCCGGCCACCTAACACCTCCCTATTAAAAATAGTTGTGAGCCTGTCAGCAATGAAGAGGAACAAATATGGGCTCAAAGGTTCTCCTTGACTTAATCCTCTTGACGGTTTGAACGGTTCCAACACTTCCCCATTCATTTTGACCGAGAAACGAACGGACTTCACACATTTCATTATCCAAATGATCCAAAGAGAGTTGAAACTAGCTCTCTCCAAGGCTCCCTCCAGGATCCAATCAACACGGTCGTACGCATGCTTTGGCAAGGTCCAGCTTGGACGCGCAGTGGGTGTCATGTGGGTTTCTGCTGTGTTGAATTTTATAGAAGCACTCGAAGGTTATGATGACATTATCTGTAATCATCCTGCCCGGAATGAAAAGACTTTGGGTTTCAGAAATCAAACTATCAAGGAACGGCCGTAATCTGTTCAGACATTTAGAAATTACCTTGTAGATCACATTACACAGGCTGATCGGTCTAAAGTGTTTACAACATTGTGGATTTTTTTTTTACTATCGGGGTTAGCACTATGATCGTGGCATCAATCCCTTCCAGCATGACCCCATCCTCAAAGAAATGCAACACTACGTTGATAACATGCTTTTTTAACGTTTCCCAGTTCTGTTGGAAGAACCGGGCGGGAAAACTGTCTGACGCCTTCAGTAGACCAATCTGAAAAAGCACATTACTGATCTCTTTTACTGTAAACCTTTTCGTTAGGCTGTCATTCATGTCACCTGAAATCGAACGAGGTGGGAGCTCGAGTAGCTCATATGGTGTTACTTCCCCTTCCCTCGTGTTGTACAGTTGTTTGAAGAATTCAGTTACCGTTTCGTTGGCCTCTTTTCTGTTCAACCCGTACCCCTGCATTGTCCTTCAATCTCTTGATTGTATTCTTTTGGCGCCAAGTAGCCTTGCTGTGGAAATATTTCGTGTTTTGGTCCCCTTCTCTCAGCCAAGTGGCACGCGACCGCTGTAGCCACATCATCTCCTCCCGAAATCAGAAGTTCATCCAACTCATCGGACACCCTTTTAATTTTCTCATCGTTAGCACTGGACCTCTGCGACTGCATAAGTCTTCTAAGCTTCTGTCTCTTCTTTTTTATGTTCCATGACACTAAAGACTAAACTGAAATCTTTTTTAGGTCAAGCTGCCAACGACGTCTGAACTTTTCCCAACTTCAGTGCAACCTCGGACAGGCTTTGTACTGTACCCTCGCCATCCCATATCGCCTGAACTGCGGGTCCCAGCGACCCCACTCTTTCCCACATCAATTCGTAGCTGAACGAGGTGTTCGTGTTCTTTCTAGAGCGGTCCCTCCCATATGACAGTAGTCAGTAGGAGAGGAAAGTGGTCTGATCTTGAGCTAAGAATAATACAATATGCTCCATTCTGGATCGAGCAGCCACACATCCAGCCTTTGCATGTACCTTGTCCCATCCTGCTTGTTTATTGTCATACGTCCAACCCGGCCCTTGGTAGCCGAGATCGTACAAGTTACACCAAGGTAGACACTCTGAAATTCCCTGTTATATGTTTCAGACCGTTTTGCAGCAGAGAAATGCTCCCCTTGCCACATAGTCTCGTTGAAATCCCCAATCATCATCCACAGTTCCAGCTATTCCTGACAGGCGTCATCCTTTGCACCCGTCAGTTCCCGGCAGCCCCTATACCGGTAGCTTCCTTACCGCCTAACACACCTATGTTGCTCTCAGCCTCTCCACTAAGAGACCCTCTCATTTTCTTATACATGTCTCTGTTCATCTCCTTATTTTCCCCTAGACCTACATTAGACTCTGGCCTGTTGCACTCCATCCTCTTCCCTAGGATCGAATCCAGCTCTGTACCTTCCTTATCAGCCTTGCTCTGCACCTTTGGTCTTGGCTTGCCCTTCAGCATGCTGCTCTTGGTTTTGGTTGTTGTTGCTGCAGGAGGCAGGGGGGCAGTGTCAATGTCGAGCCCACCCGCATCATCAGTAGTACCAGGGATGCTCTGGTCAGGGTTGCCGTCCTCCTTCCCAACCACCACCGCAAAGGTTGCTGTCGGAGCGGTGGTAGTTGTGTCCTTGAATCGGGCCACCGGCCCGAATCCCGGAGGGAAGGGCGGGCTGGCCTCCCTGTCGTCGACAGGCCGGGGAGGGGTCAGGTCGATGTCGATCCCCGCCCCTGGCTTGGAGCTTGCGCCGGGTGGAGATGCTGAAGCAGCAACCACAGCAGCTAAGGCTTTTGTTGATGCAGAGGCCTCGGCCGTTTTTGGTTAGTGCTATCTGTTACTGTCCACAAACAAGTACGGGACAATGTTATGTGCTGAAGAGGAGCAGGAAGATTTTCAGGTGTAATAATCGGCTGATTGGGACCACAATTCTCGTGTACTGGGTTATCCATCAGTTGGATTCACTTGGATGACAAAAGGAGAAAGAAACGAATATCTTATTGTAAGGAACATGAATACTTAGGTTACTCAGTTTCCATAAAAGATGGCACTGCAAAATCAATTAGCAGCAAACTAACCAAGTTTACCATTAGTTCGTGCTTTCAGTAACACAAGAATCATGTGCAAGCCTAGCAAGAATGATGATGCTTATACCTTCTGAGTAAAAAGGTTATACAACGGCGCACGGGGAAATATGATGACCAATAAAGGAAAATTAGACTATTGGCTTATGCCTATCAGTAAAAAACTATGATCACACATCAACACATAACTGTTAGTGAATTTGGATCAAAATTACATTTGATTATGGTTACACTTGATCAAGGATGCATGGCAGGACAAGGTTAGTAACCATACAATATGGAAAAGAAACCAGAGTTTAGTATGAGCATGCCAAATACTTGGAATGATATACTTACAACTGGTATAGAAGAAGCACATTTGCATTTCAGACTCTCAGGTTACCAATTTTTCAGTTTTTGTATTTCATTGTTTTTCTCCTTAACTAAGGAATGCATTTGCAGCATTTCCAGTAGCTTACCCTCAAGAGTCGGTACTTTTTTTTCCGCATTAGCAGCTTCGGCTGGCAATATACAATTCTCGTCTAACTTCTTTTGTACTTCTATTTGCAGCACATCTACATTCTGCTGAAGCTTTTGTTCTGGCTCCATTTGTTTTATGTCAAGGGTCCCCGCTTCTGCTTGCAATCTGCCGATGTCCATATTTCGAACTGCCACTTGCAGTTGCTCTACATTCTGCTGAAGCTTTTGTGCTGCTTCCAATTGTTTTATCTTAAGGTGCCCCACTTCTGCTCGCAATCTGCCAATCTTGTCATCCTTATTTCGGACTGCCACTTGCAGCTCCTCTACATTCTGCCATTCTGCTAAAGCGTTTGCACTGCTTTGTTAGCTTGTGCTGCCTCCACTTCCTTTATCTTCAGGAGCCCCGCTTCTGCTCGCAATCTGCCAATCTCATCATCCTTATATCGGACTGACACTTGCAGCTCCTCTACATTCTGCTGAAGCTTTTGTGCTGCTTCGTTCGCTTGTGCTGCCTCCACTTCCTTTATCTTTAGGGCCCCCGCTTCTGCTCGCAATCTGCCAATCTCATCATCCTTATATCGGACTGACACTTGCAGCTCCTCTACATTCTGCTGAAGCTTTTGTGCTGCTTCGTTAGCATGTGCTGCCTCCACTTCCTTTTTCTGAAGGAGCTCTGCATTATCCTTGTCCATTCTCATCAGTTGGTTCAAAAGAAAATCCTTCATTTCAAGTAATTTAGAAATTTCCTTATCCTTGTTTGAGCTCAGGGTCTCATAAGCTTGCTTCAGTTTTCTGAGCTCCGCTCTTAAATCTCCTGCGATAGCCCCATGGTCCACATTCTCTTGAATAATATCTACAATATTTCCAGCTTCCTTTGATTGTATCTAGCATTATAAAGATACATGAGTATGGATACAACACAATGATCAAGAAAATCAGTGACACTGA
>NC_041381.1:648582734-648585908 GCF_002162155.2 Triticum dicoccoides | reverse complement strand
TGTGAATAAGGTTGCTTTGGCAACTGCAAATTAATCCACGGTTTGTGAATGCAAAAACTAAAATGGTACCTAACAAATAAATCCAAGATCACCTACTATACACAAGGTGGACTCTTCTAGAGACTGAGACCAACAGGCGTATCATGATTTAGAATACCATCCCTTAAATTCATCTTTGGCAAGCAAAGTGTCGACAATCTGTAAATTAGATAACTCACTGGCCAGAAACAAGTATGGTGCAATGTTAAGTGCTAAGCAGGCACATGAAGATTTTGGGGTGCTATAATCATAGGTTCGGTGCTGCTAGCTTCAGTAATGCTAGTATATTCTCGTTAAACTCTAGATCAACTCGGTTCTAGAAAATATATCACTGAAAAATCTTTTGCCAGTATAATAACCAAAAATATCAACCTGGTCAGCATTCTCTACTGATTGTGTATGGTAAGGCAGGTCACTCAACAAATACTGCAGAAAGAAAACATGGTCTAGTATGAGCCGGCCATATACTTCAAAAGGAAATGCTTACATTTGGTAAGGAGGCAATCTTGCGTTCAAGAGTCTCATGTTGCCCCACTTTGAACTTTTGGATGTCAATGTCCTTATCCAAAGATCGAATTTCATCTAGTTTACCCTTTAGAACCATTAACTTATTTATACAAGTAGAAGCTTCTGCTTGCACTATTCCAATCTCATCATCCTTCTTACAGGCTGCCACTTGCAGCTCCTCTATCTTCTGTTGAAGCTTTTGCACTGCTTCAGTGGCTTCCTTATCCTTGTTCCAGTATATGGTCTCATAGGTTCGCTTTAACTTTCTTAGCTCTGATACTAAATCTCCAGAAGTGTGCTCATGATCTGCAGTGTTTTCATTAAGCTCTACACAAGTTCCATCTTCCTTCAGTTGTACCTAAACATTACAAAAAAAAAAACAAGGACACAAAACAATGAGTAAGAAAAACATTGGCATTCACAAGCTGGACCGAATGCTTTTGGGATAATTAAGTACCAGCAGTTCTGAGTTTTCAGTGTCCAAAAGAGCTTCACAAGTTCTTGAATCCTCCAAATCAATCTGAAGCAGTTCTGCATTGGACAGAGGAGGCAGCAACAGTGACATCAGTAGCAACATTAGGTGCCTTCTTCTACAGGTTATCGTCGCCCCAAAAATATAAAACGGCACATTTAATCTTAATAGTCTCTTCTCCATCTAGCCGCGGCACATAATGACCAACAAAACTGACATTTAGCAGGCACAGCATGGCAGCTCTTATAAATCAACACAAATAGCTCCGCTAAATTTAGGCCGAAATATCTGTCAACGGACAGGAACGAAAGAGGGGCACAATATATTCTGACCGGCGAGCTTGGGATCATCGGAAGGGAGCAGCTTCCTGCAGGCCACCTCCCACCTGCTTCTGCTCAGCTCCGCCTTCCGGGATGAGAACATATAAGCCATCAATCAGGCGCAGGGAAGCCCAAAAGAAAACCCTAATAAGAGGACAGGAGCGGTCCGATGAATCACACCTGGTGGAGGCGGGAGTGGTTGATCTTGTCGCGGGCGTCCCAGAACTCGTGCTGGGTCCTGTTGCGCGCCTCCAGCCGCGCGCGGCCGGCGGCGAGCTCCTCGACCCGGTCGTAGATGCGCTGCCACTCGGCCAGCCCGCCGTCCCCCGCCCCCGCGCCACCGCCGCCGCAACTCATCGATTCGTATCGCGTGGGTGTTGATTTTCTCAATCTCGTGTGCTGCAATGCTATCTGAAGATGCTAGTTACCCTGACTAGTTACCCTGAGCAGCTCATTGCCATTGCAGGAAGGTGGCGGTGGACTAGTGAAGACCGGAAGAGGGCGGTGGAGGCCGCGAGACATTTGGGGGAAGACTCTTCACTTTTATTCCTTTTTATTTTTGACATCTCGTTTTTACTTTTGCGCCCTGATACCTAAAAGTATACTCCCTCCATTCGTAAATATTAGGCTTTTTACAGATTATTCCAATATGAACTACTTTTACATACGAAGCAAAATGAGTGAATCTACACTCTAAAATATATCTATGTGCATACATGCATAGTTCGTATTGAAATCTCTAGAAAAGCTTATATTTAAAATTGATGGAGTAGAAAATATTGATTCAGTATGCCTCTTCAAATTTTAGTACAGTCATAATTTCTCTTATATTGGCCATTTGATTCGTAATATTGACTCCTCTTATAAGAAAAACTACGAATTTAATCTTACTGCATTCCTTACGAAATTTAGTTCCCACTCAAAACTCTTGTAAAAAAATTTGTTTTTTCTATGGTGCATTCTAATAAACTTGTTCTCCTGACTCACTTGAGTTTCAAATTTAAAACCATGCCACTTGTGAAATTGACACTAACATTCATAAGATCAAAAAAAGAAGTCATGCTCAAAGCTTGGATTTAAACAATTCAGCATTTCTCAGAGCAGTTTACATCCCGACTCCGCAGAGCATGCATCCTCGGGCTAGCTTTCTCAGCAACACAAAACAAGACCCAACACCCATAATTGAAGAGCAATAGAACGAAAGTTTTCCTGGAAAAAAGTAAGGCCCAACATTCATATCTCAGTCCTACGAGACAGGCGGGGCAAACCTCACAAGAGAGACTAAAAGCATCTATAGTCAGGCATCTCAAACCGTCCCCAAAGTCCAGGTGAACCGACCGGTCACTGATCGGTCAAAAAAAGAACGACCCATCCAGGCGCCTCAAATCGGCCCCAAATATCAGGCCGTCCGGCACCCCTCATATCCATCCCAAATGTAGGACGGATATGAGGCGGGCCGGGCATGTCCGGACGCTTCCGTCATGTCCGCCCGGCTCATCATCGAACCCACAAATACCCCCTTTGATGAACCCTAGACTGTAGTCCGCTCAGTCCACTCCACTCTCTTTTCACCCCTCTTCCCAATCAATCACCTCCTTTCCAAATCAATCACCTCCTTTCCCAATCCGACCCATGACAGATGATCGTATCAGCTCTAGCTCATGTGGCTATGAGAGCGACATCGATGCGATCACTCTTCGCATCGCATTTGCGCCGCTCAAGACAAGATCAGGGCGGTAACAGTGGTGGCAGCTCGGAGAGCGACGCGCCATCCCCCTTCGCCCATCGTCGCAGTGCGGGCGATGTTGTCGGGCCCTCCCATCTGGCGTGCAGCAT
>NC_041381.1:648581055-648582537 GCF_002162155.2 Triticum dicoccoides | reverse complement strand
CGTCGGGCCGGCGTCAGCTCGGTCGAGGACGCCCGAGTTGGAGGCGCGGGCGGCATCGCATGAGGAAGGGGCTGGTGGCGGGCGACGCGTTGGTGAGGCGTCGGGCAATCGCGTGTGCACCGGTTGATCCCGCGGACACGCTCATCGCGGCTGTCCTCCGCCGCTCCCTGAAAACGCGGAGTCAGATGCGTGGCGGCTCGGGCGAAAGAACGCCAAAGCACTCCGGCTTGCCATCAAGGTGTCAGAGCGTGAGGCGGCGGCGCAGGTGACGACGATGGTGAGAAGGCACGCTGAGGAGCAGGAGCACCTCCTTTGGAGTCTACCTGGTGTGCAGATGGACCTGTCGTACGAAGTTAACGACGGATCAAGCTCCGACGACAATGATCCTCCGGCGGCCGACGCCTACACCGACGACGAAAGCAGCACTGCTGACCGCAAGGGAACGGGCCGGCGAGGAAATAATGATTTCCTCCACCCTTCCCCCTTTAATTTAGTGTTTTATCTTATGTGTTAGGTACTGTTCGATGGAGACTGCATATTCCGGTAGATTTGGTGGTAGTTGGTTGATCTATGTAGATTTTTTTTCATACGTGGCATGTATTTGCATGACTATGAGGGACTAAATTTGAGATATAGAGTGTCCGCTAACCTCATATTTGTGTGACGCGGTTAGCGGAACAAGATGACCTGGGGAAGTGCTGATCATTCTGTATAGTTTGTGGCACGTCTATTTTATCTTTATTTTTGGTGAGAAAGAACACTATGGTTGTCCAAATACTTTACTCTTAATCGTGGCATAATAGACTCTGCATATGGAAGTTATCCATATGTGTAGAGGCAAACGTCTGATCCAGTGTTCTGAAGATACACCGACCCAGACATGCAGAGGCCTGAACCTTCTATCACCAACTACGTACTTACATTTAACTCTTTACACCAGATGTTTTGTGTTTGCTTGGCTTGCAAAGCGACCGGACTAACTAGTAGCAAAGCAACTGAACCTTTTCATGATGCTTAATTAACAAATCTACACCTAACCTGCATTTTTCGACACTTGCGGTGGTGCAGAGCGCTATCTAGTGCGCGCGGCATTGTTATGCTAGTTGGGGTTGCTTTCAGCGCGACTAAAACTGCCCACTATATATTATCCACTTCCGCTTCGGTAGACCCCCTGTAAACACAAGGAGGGCTGAGATTGTCCAATACCCCTTCATAACAAAGGGTAGGATGGGCATAAGATTGCCCCGCCGGCCCGCCCGCCCGCAAAAAAAAAACAGACGGAGGTATACGTATATGAATACAGGCCGGCCGCCCGCCCGGGAGGGAAAAAAATTAAAGCGGCCGCTCGCAGTCAACGCGTTGTCGGTGGCGCCGCGCCGGCCCCACCCCCACGCCCGCCGGCCCCACGCAATCCCACACCCGTCGTGTGGCGTGTCGGCCGCCAATCACGGCGCCCGAGGCGCGCATGCACGCAGGCGGTTC
>NC_041381.1:648578913-648580513 GCF_002162155.2 Triticum dicoccoides | reverse complement strand
CACCCGACCGGCCCGCCGCCTGGCCTGCCCCCTCCCGACGCGCTGTTCGCTTCGCCCGACGGTCAAACGCCGCCTCGCCTGCCAAGCGCATTAACGCGCCGGCGTTAATAACCACGGCGCCGCCTCCCCGCCTCCCTCCCTCCCCCGCTATAAAACGGCACCGGCCCGATGGCTTTCTTCCGCCACCTCCTGCACCTCCCGCACCCTCCACCTCCACGCCACCTCCCGCACCCGATGGCTTTCTTCGGCGGCAGCAGCAGCACCGGTGGCGGCGCCGCCGCCGACGCCCCCGGCGCATGGCCGACGAGCATCGGAGGGCCGGAGACGGAGGAGCTCCACCACTACTGCCTCCCCGTGCCGCCGGGCTGCCGTCTACCGCGCAACTGGAAGATCGACGCGGAGGGCTTTGCGACGTTGGGTCCCGGCGCGACGGAGGAGGAGCTCCGCAACCACAGCGGCGGCCGGCACAACATCGAAGGCCGAAAGCGGTTTTGGTGCGGGAAGGACTATTGGGAGGTGATGGCGGCCTTCCGCCTTGCCGCGGCCGGCGAGACCCCCGATCTGACGGGCCGCAGCGGCGGTCTTCGCGCACCGCCTCCACCGCAATATCGCCGCAGACGTGGCGGCGGCCACGGTGTGTACCCGGCACGGGCGCCCGCGTCGGCCGCCCCTCCCTCGCCGCCGGGTATCGAGTTGCCACCGGAGCAGGTCATCCTCCGCGAGGACGGTGATCGGGATGACACGCCGGGGTACCACGTGGCCCTACGGGCGTCGGAGGCTGCAGCGGCGGCGGCGGAGGCGATGGAGGCCGCCGAGATTGCGGACGCAATCCAGGCGGCCGAGGCGGCGCAGCAGGCGGCGATGGCGGCGCAGCAGGCGGCGATGGTGGCGCCGGAGTGGCAGCAGGTGCCGCCGGAGTGGCAGCAAGCGCCGGCGGCGGCGGAGGAGGAGGATTCCGACGATGATCCGATAGACTGGGACGACCTCGCGAACCGGTCCAGCAGCGACGATGACGGCGGCGACGGCCCGGCCGTCATTGACCTCGTCAATAGCGACGACGAGTAGTTTTTTTGTGTTTTTTATTTAATTTGGTTATGTCGTTGTAAGCCTAAGTAGTAGACTTTATGTGGTGAACTTTTAATCGTTGAGTTAGCCCGAGTATGTAAAATATTTTATCTATGTTGAATGAAATTTGAGTGAAATTAATCCTGTCCATTTCATTCGAGAGTTTTGATTTGATGATGCGTTTCTACATAAATACTTGCTAAAAACGCTTAGTATGAGAGTACGTCCTGCACGCACGATATGGACAAAAACAGAGAGGAAAGACACGTCGCGTCACGTTCGGACATCGGTGTAGGGTACTTTTTCCTTAAAAACCCCAGAAAATGCGTGGAGCGTCGAAAAAATACGCGAGTTGGCGTGGGTGCTGTGGATGGTAATGGCAACTTGTGGAAAAAGTGTCGCGAGGTTTGACGGAGTAGAAAAAAAACCGTAGTTGGGAACCCCCTCCCCGGCAGACCGACAAGTAGCTGGTTGCACTGGGGCTACGTGATCGCATGCATGCAACTGCACCAAAGTGTGCGTACGTGTGGGCACG
>NC_041381.1:648573344-648577677 GCF_002162155.2 Triticum dicoccoides | reverse complement strand
ACGGACACAAAACGGACGTTGCGTCACGTCCGGGCAGTGTTTTTGCGATTTTGGACCTGGAAAACCCTAGAAAATGCGTGGAGCATCGGAAAAATACACGAGTTGGCGTGGGTGCTGTGGATGGTGATGGCAACTTGTGGAAAAAGTGTCGCGAGGTTTGACGGGGTAAAAAAAACCGTAGTTGGAAACCCCCTCCCCGGCAGACCGACAAGTAGCTGGTTGCACTGGGGCTACGTGATCGCATGCATGCAACTGCACCAAAGTGTGCGTACGTGTGGGCACGGCCAATGTAGGCCCCCACACAAGGTTGGAACGAAAGCGGACACAAAACTTCTTAGAGTAATTAGAAAATATTTTCAGAGTAGGCCTAATATTTTTAGAGTACTTAGAAAATAATTATGCATGCATGATAGCTTATATATGTATGAATTTTGTTTGTAGTTAGCAACGCCAG
The DNA here is from genome assembly GCF_002162155.2 of Triticum dicoccoides. Classification (NCBI taxonomy): domain Eukaryota; kingdom Viridiplantae; phylum Streptophyta; class Magnoliopsida; order Poales; family Poaceae; genus Triticum; species Triticum dicoccoides. Next base: position 648,577,223 of record NC_041381.1, on the reverse strand, counting down.
CGCGCCATCGTCCCCAAGGGCCGGCACCGATCTCATGGCACGAGGTACTATCCATTCATCATGTTTATCATGTACGCATACATAGTAGCTAACATTTTTTTTGCTCCTATTCCTAGCGATGGAGGAGTACGGAGAGATTTTTTGTTCGGTTGAGAAGTGGTGTCTGTTGGTCAGCAAACTAAACTCTAGGCAGAAAACGCGGTTTGCGAGCACTAGTCTTGAAAAAATGTTGATGATTCCTAGTGTGCTGATGCGAAAATGTTTGCTCAAGTTTATTATTAAATCGTATGCAATGGACAGAAAAAGGTTCATCATGCCATCAAAAAACGGTGCGATTTCATTGCGCACCGAAGATGTGTATGACATTTTTGGGCTACAGAACAAGGGCAAAGATGCCATTAAAGCCCTAGGTAAAGGGGGGTTAAAGGCGAAGGTGAAGGTGCCTAGTCGTTTTGTAGATTCAAAAATGGGGCAAATGATGATAGACGATCTGATTGACAACATCGTTGCCAGTGGCACGTACGATGATGATTTCCTCCGTAGAATTGTTCTGGTTCTTCTGGGCACGGTTATTGCACCGCAGTCCACCAGAGAAGTTCCTAATGCTTACTACAAGTTAGTGCACGATGTGGAGGCCATCAAATCATATAATTGGAACGCATTTACTTTACGCGTTTGCGTGGAAGGCATCACAAAGACCTTGTCAGATCTTGAAAAATTTACTTGGCCGATCGGAAACCTTGCCCTCATACAGGTAAACCTTATGTTATATTTGTTTATTTGAAACTAAAGTTTGTGAAAAGAATTTGCTGATATACTTCATGTTTGTGCAGTACATGTTTTGGGAGAAAGTGCAGCCACTGGATGAAGAGGCATTTGATCCACTAGCTCATGAGTATCTGTTGATGGTCAATTGGTCAGAAGATGAGGCTATGAAGCGTGACGCGTACGACACGGCATACGGCCGTGGTAATGGGACGGTAAGTTTTAATGGTTCCAACTGCATGCAATTATGTTGCTATTTATGTGTTGAGAAATTTATATTGATTTAATATGTAACAGATTGATGACGTGATAAGTGAGAAGTACAGACAGACATTAATTGCTCAGCAAGGAAGAAAGGCAGAGGAAGAATTAGAGCAAGAAGATGGAACAGATCGTGCCCAAAGAATGAAAGATAATAGAGACGAGGCTTCTTCCAGCAGGGATACTACATTAGATCAAGTGATGAAATGCATCAAAGATATGCAAAAAGAAATTAGACTGCTCCCTGAAAAATGTGCTGAGGTAAATACTGATGTGTATTTCAGTTTGCATGGGATTATTGATAATTTATGCATGTAATAAATAATTTCGATGTGTCATTGCAGATTGTAGTGCAGAAGCTAGAGAAGGAAGGTCTTGCCTTCAGGGGGTTTCGTGATGACATTGAGTTTGTGGAGCATAGTGAAGCGTGGATGGGGAAGTATGGTCCATCAAAATATAAATAAAAATATTGGACAGATGTAAAATCAACTCCCGCAAAAGAAGACATGGACAACAGGGTGGATGCATCCTTCACCACCGGGAACGGGAAGAAATTGGCGCGTGATAAAGGTGTGCATCACAACACACCTGGTACAGGAGATGAAGGCGACCCCTTCGTTATTTATGACAACGGTAATTCACCCGACCCATCTCTTGAGACGGTAGCCACGAATGAATTTCCACCTTTTACTTCAACCCCCAAGAATATGAATGAAGTGTCAGACGGGTCTAGCACCGATAAATCTGAGGAGTTTAGTATGGATAGTCTGAACACCCGTATTAAAAATGCGATAGAAAGTGGCACTCAGAAGAGTGATGGGAAGGAGACTGATGAGAAGGAGAATGATGGGAAGGAGAATGATGGGAAGGAGAATGATGGGAAGGAGAATGATGGGAAATGCAAGAGGAAACAGTCAAAATATTGCCTTTCACCTTACCAGCAGAACGGTGGACGTAAACGTGCAAAGAAAAGTAAGTGCTAAGTAGATTATTGAAGCAACATACTTCTGTCCTTGCATGCACACTTTATTAACTCATTGTTTCTTACTATTTTAGGTCTGTTTGGTATAAGAGCTGCTATGATTAATACTGATTACATTAATGAGGATCACATAGAGGCCGCAAAGATTTATATCCGGACACTGGCAGACTCGGAGAAGTTTCGCAGGAAAACTGTCGTGCACATGACGGGAATTGGTGGGGAAACATGTACACCTCATATGCTTGAAGCCATCATTTCGAAAAAATGGTTGCATGGCGGTGTAAGTATTAGCAATAAGTTATTAAGTTGGACATGTCATTTGCATATAAATTATCTAATAGGCGTATTGCTGTTATGTTATTTTGTAGGTCATCAATTGTTATTGCAACCATATGCAGACCCATAATCCTTGTGCTGACCGTCACATATTATCATCTTGGGTGTCCCACTGGCTTATTCTTCGTGCTGATGGAAAGGTTGTCAACTCTAAGAGGCATTTTATGGATCATTTCACAAACCAAACTAAAATGGTGTCTAGAGTTACTGAAGAGTATTTCATCAAAGATAAGGTACTTCAGTTTAGTATGATCATTCGTAGTATATCTGTGTGTACACCAACATGAATAAACTTTGTTGTAGGCATACTTTCCTTTTCATGTGGAAGAAAATCATTGGATAACAGTTCTTATGCACAACAAGAAAAAAGAGTTTCAAGTATTAAACTCTACTGGTAAATGCAGCAAAAGAGTTCTTGCAAAGATTGCTAAGCTGGTAAGCTTACAACGTTACATAAAACAATATATATTTCTTCGAAAAGTACTTCATATGGATTTGTCAATTTTATTTCAGAGGGCAGAGATAGCTATTGATACAAAGGAGGTGAATGCTCTTATTGAAACGGATCATCATGATGTATCTTCCTGGCCAATAAGGGAGTACAATATGCCGTCACAAAAAGACGGGTATGTTGCAAATGTTGAATTAGTATGTACTTGTATGATCCATCAATAACTGACTTGTGGTTTCTTGCAGAGTCTCTTGTGGTCTTTTCGTGGTGAAATGCGTTCAACACTGGGACGGAGATGGTTGGGCATTTGAGTTCGATCAAGATGAGGTTAATGCTTCAAGGGGACGCATTCTAGCTGAAATACTTTTTTCAGAGTGCAACACGAAGGAAGTAGTGAAAGAGAAGATCCTCAAGATCATGGAGACCAAATGAGTAGGAGGATGGGGTGTTGGCTATTATCTCCACTAAATAAATGTGCCGTTGTCGGTATCTTGATACAATTTACATATTAAGACATCTATATATTTGCAGTGCTTGGTATTTGCTACAATATTACTCTTATCTGCGGCATGGTTTAGCATGTTTCGCAACTAAAAAAATGTGATGTGGTCTGCTACAATATCACTCTTACTTGTAGCATCGTGGGTGATGATTTTTGAACATGTTATGTACGCACTTTGTATTATGCACTGTTTGCCATTTGTCGCAACTAAATAAATGTGATGTGGTCTGCTACAATATCACTCTTACTTGCAGCATCGTGGGTGATGATTTTTGAACATGTTATGTACGCACTTTGTATTATGCACTGTTTGCCATTTGTCGCAACTAAATAAATGTGATGTGGTCAGTGCGAGCTGTTGTTTGCAGCCGCTATTTTATGCCAAAATAAAGTGAAGTTTTTTTTAAAAAAATGCCCGACCACCGCTGCTGGGCCCATAGTAGCTTACGGAAGCTACCCAAATCAAGCCTAGAGGCGACTCGGGCGGCCGATCGAGCGCACTAGCGGGCCCAGCAGCGGGGTCCAACGGGGCGCACGGGGATAATACGAGAGGAGTTCGAAAGGGGGGGCGGAGGCAGCTAT
>NC_041381.1:648477265-648572265 GCF_002162155.2 Triticum dicoccoides | reverse complement strand
GGGGCGCCAGGAGCGGCTTAAATAGCTGCCTCCGCCCCCCTTTCGAACTCCTCTCTTATTATCCCCGTGCGCCCCGTTGGACCCCGCTGCTGGGCCCGCTAGTGGGCTCGATCGGCCGCCCGAGTCGCCTTTAGGCTTGATTTGGGTAGCTTCCGTCAGCTACTATGGGCCCAGCAGCGGTGGTCGGGCATTTTTTTTAAAAAACTTCACTTTTTCAATTATTTTGGCAGAAAGTAGCGGCCAGAAACAACATCAAACAAAATCATCATCAGTACAACATATATGCCCAGGTAGCAAACAGCAAACAAAATCATCATCATGCCCAGGTAGTATAACATATGCAATGTCATCTCCAAATTTATTACATATATCTTTTATCAAAACACAAACAAATAACTTATCAAGTTTTCTTGCGGACACGTACGAATAAAAAACGACAAAGGTTCGTGCGACCACTTTTATTCTTCGTACAAACCAACCTGCATCTGTACCTACGCCCAGTTCCTGAACAAAACATAAAGAATTGGTGAGCAAATATAGTTGCTAAAATCAAAGTAGGAACATAACAACAATAAGAAGATAACATCTTACTTCTCGTTCAAATGACATGTAGCCTTATTATGACCTGCTTGACTACACAAACTGCACAAAGGACCACTTTTCTTCTCTGTAAAATCTTTTGGCCTACCATTCTTTGTAACACCGGGGCCCCCCTTTGACCGCCCCTTCTTAGGTGCACCCTTCGTCAAAACTTTCTGAGGATCACCAATACCAGGCTCAACTTGTTGCACTTGACTTGCCTCCTTCTTCAGCATAGCATACCTTCTACTTCCTATAAGTTCCTCCTCTGAAATCTTTTTCTGTGCTATTATGTTGTCTAGACACTTCATCAACTCATCGAACAAGAAGGGATCATTTGATGCAACATGAGCAGCTTGTGCGGTTTTAATGGATATTGCACTATACCGTTCTCTCTCCAATGGCCCTGACCAACCCCATCCAAACATATCACTCTTCCTCTGCACAGGCAACCCATCTCTTGCATGTTTGGACAACCGAAGAAGGACACAACACTTTGGTATTTCAGTTAAATTCAGATGATGGAGAACAAACAGAATGTGTTTGCATGGCAGCCCTTTCCGAACCATCCTAAGACAACTGCATGTAATAGTTTCTTCTGAGTTACCTGGTTCATAAACAACATTATACCTAAACTTGTGGTTATCCTTCCATGTCACAATGAATGTCTCACGCCCAATTCCCACGAGCGTCTCAAATATCTCCAGCTGACCCATCTTATGCAAATCATCTTGCAAGATGTAGAAATTAGCAGGTGTGAATACTTTGGCGGCATGCTCCTCAAGGACTTTATATTCAGTAACAGACGGTGGTTCCTTCTGGAATGCCTCGCAGTCATCGTACGCCTCGTTCTCACGCAGGCGAACTATACAGTTCTCATAATGCACCACCAAATCAACAATTGTCATACCGTAGTCCAGGTGAAGGTGAAGGCAGGAGTTGAGGCTTTCACTCCTCTAGTTACTTCGCATACCAAGAAAAAAACCATCGGAAAGATATGAAGCTGCCCACAGTCTCCTCTTCCTGTACATCCTGTCAAGCCACTCTTCAGTTCTATCCGTCTTCCACTTATCATAGAAAGCTTTCCATCTCTGCTCAAAGTTCGCTTGAGAGGTGGCATAGTACAGGAGCGATCTGAACTCATCCAGTGACTTGTAATGCAGGTGCCTCTGCATATTTTTCTCGATATGCCACGAACAAAGACGATGGAAAACATCTGAAAGGACGGTCCGAATAGCCCGGATCATTGTAGCGTCATCGTCTGTGATTATTGACTTTGGCTTCACCTGACAGTTTGCCTTCATAAATGTCTGCAGCAGCCACACGTATGTCCCTTCCGTCTCGTCAGCAATGATGGCACAACCAAACACTGTGGTGCAACGGTGGTTGTTAACTCCTACAAAGGGGACGAACGGCATACCGTATCTGTTCATCTTATACGTGCTATCAAACACGACCACATCTCCGTAGTCCTGATAGTCCCTCCGCGACTGTGCATCGCACCAGAACATACTCTTCAGTCGCCCTTCCTTGTCACGCACATACTCAAAAAAAAACTCAGGGTCCTTCTCCTTCCTACTCCTCATAATGCCAACTGCCGTCTCTGCATCACCCTTTGCAATGAGCCTCATTTTTTCTCTGCAACAAAGATTGTAAATGTCCCTCCTGATAAGCCCGCACTTATCGTACGAACCGTATCTGCTGATGAAGTTGTCCATTATAATATGCTTTCTTATCCCGGCCGCTTCCATGGCCAATATCTCGGCCCTCTGCCCATCTCCAATCCGTCTGTGTGACCATAAAAAACAAACCTCGTCGGGCCGAGCCATCGCGTGGTTGTGATCATCCACGAATGATGCGACGAACCAAACGCCACGTTCTCTGTCCAGCTTCACCACCATATGTGCACCGCAGTCACAACGAGTCTCCGGTCTAAGCCTGCGCTTGCGGCCCTCCATCATTCCCGAAGCACCTCGTTTCACCTTTTGTTTCCTTATGCTAAACCCGTGTTCTCTGGCGTGATTGTTGTAGAATATGTATGCATCCCCTTGCGACCGAAAGGTCATAGCCATGACCTTCCAATGTGTCTCAAGCATCTTCTGCTGCCTTTGAGCCTCCTCAATATCGATCTCTCCCTCATCGTGATCAACGCTCGGACCATCTGACTCCTCCTACAACATTCATTTCAAAATATATATGTCAAATTATTATCATTTAAATCATACTATTGATCCATGTACAACATCTATCAACTAACCTGGCTCAAGTTATCTGCAAATGATTCCTGCCAACTATGTTGCACATTGTCAACATCCACATCTTCCTGGAAATTTGTACACAAAGATATACAGTTAGCCATGCCATACTTTGCAATTTCGAAAATAAAAAAATATACGGCACTTACGTTTTCGCTATTTGCGCCATGTTCATTATTATCAAAATCCTCCGGAGGTAAGATATCATATGACGAGACGGAATCGTTGTCGCTGCTGTCATCATCTTCGTTCAAGTTATCGTTATTGGTCTTAGTCACCTTATCAGTACCATTCTCGTCCCTCCCGAATGCAGATTCTTCGTCCATGTCAACACGCCTAACTCACAGAACTGCAAAACATCGTGTGTTAGGTTTAGTACAATGCATCATGCCCAAAGCAACGCTAGTTCTGTAAATCATGCCCTAGTCCGTAGAGGAGGCGCTGCGGCGGGAGGTTTTGATGAACCCTAAACCCTAAATCCGTACATGCATGAAATAGCCCTCACTTCTATCCAGCGGCGAGTCTACTAGACAGGCTTAAACAGGCTCAAGCCTGCCCTCCAGAAAAACAATTTTTTTAGTACTGCTATTACTACTTTCATTCCAGCTCATTACTACATCTATTATCCAGTAGAAAACACACAACACCACACATGCGCAGTTACGGGCAGCACAAACGAATGATCAGTCTGCATCAACTGTGTAATTACTCGTTCATGTACTGTAAACGAATTTAGTGCCCAACGCAACTTATTTGCAAAAAAAGAAAAATAAAAAAATGAGTTTGCATGCATGTATTCCTCACGCGAAACCTGTATCTATCCCGCTAGGTTTAGATGACGGGCATGACAAACCTTGGCCTGCGGTGTAGACGTCGACGACGTTCGACGACAGTGCTGCGGAGGCGGCGTCAGACGTCGGGCCCTTCACGTCCCCGGCGTACAACGACGACGGTTAGATGTGGCGACGGACGACGTTGCGACGGCGAGGGCGGTGTCGGACGGGGTTCGGGCGGCGAGGGCAGCGTCAGACGTCGGGCCCTTCACGTCCGCGTCGTCGGGCGAAGTTGGGACGGGCGACGTTGGGACGGGCGACGTTGGGACGGCGAGATGCGGCGACGGGTGAAGTTGGGACGGTGAGATGCGGCGACGGGGGCGGCGGCGGGCGACGTCCAGACGCCGAGGGCGGCGACGGGCGACGTTGGGACGGCGAGGGTGGCCTCGCACGGGGTTCGGACGGCGGCAATCCGCTGCGGCGGCGATCGCCAACTCTGGAAATACTGTGATTAGCGGGCGGGCGACTAGATGGGCGGGCGAGAAGATGGGGGCGGGCCCAGATCATGGGTACTTTTTTTTTTCATGCGCGCGGTATACGTATGCCCGGCAGAGCTGTACAATACGAGGTGGGCATACGTTTCTTTCGTATGCCAATTCTGCCCTTCTACGTTTTGTTGGGGGGTCTACCGAAGCAAGGCCCTATATTATCCCCTTTCAGTTTTGCGTCGAGTGGCGCAGTGGCGCAGTGCGTGGACCATTTCTGCTCATCATCCTGTCTTCCATAAACGCGATGTGCTCCTGACAAGATGGCACCTATATGAATTCAGCCAATCTGCGTTGCACGCTTGCTCCGCACTAGCTAGCCACGTCTACACAGTGTAGACTACACTTGTGCTCAGCTCAGCGTGGTCACCATGCAAGCTACACTGCCAAGCTCTCTCGATCGAAAGCCTATAAATAGCACTCATCTCACCCCAAACGCTCACACCCATCTGAAGCCATACTTGCAGTGGCCACTAGCGCACTACTAGTCGATCAATCTGTTGTTTCAGAGAGACGCCATGAAGTACTTGGCCCAGCTGGTGGTGGCGCTCCTGGCCTTCTCGGCGGTGGTGCTGATGGTGGCGCCGGCGGGCGCGGAGGCGGCGACCTGCGACGCGCTGCAGCTCACCCCGTGCGCGGGGGCCATCGTCGGGAACGCGGCGCCCACGGCGTCGTGCTGCAGCAAGATGAAGGAGCAGCAGCCATGCATGTGCCAGTACGCGCGCGACCCCAACCTCAAGCAGTACGTCGACTCCCCCAACGGCAAGAAGGTCATGGCCGCCTGCAAGGTGCCCGTGCCCTCCTGCTAAACCGACGCATGTACTATGATCGATCCACACGAGAGAGCCCAGCGCGCGCGCGCCTCTCTGGCCTCTCGCTGCATGTTTCATGAGTGTTGATGTATGTGGACCGATGTGCATCTGAATTTCTGAATATGCTGGATGGATCCTGCTGCAGCCTTGTGTTCTTAGTCTCTCTTATGAGTTTCGCCCCGCCTGTGTCGTAGGACTTTGTGAGTTGGGCCTTGTTTCGTGTAGCAGGGGAAAGCTAGTCTGAGATGGTTGGGATGTAAATGAGCAGTGCTGAATTGCTTAAATTCAAGTTGTTGAGCATGACTTTCTTTTTTCAGATTATGCATGTTAGTGTCAATTTCACAAGTGGCATGATTTAGAATGACGATTCGTTCCCCAGAGGGAGGAGCTCCCAACGGCCGCTTCTGGCTGTTCAAGTGTTTTTTTTTGTTTATAATTGCTACACTATAACTTTAACACAAAAAAAAGTCGAGTGGTCCAGAATTTGTTTTTGTCATGCTAAACTTTAAAGCTGTCATCCTCTATATTAAAAAGGCCATTAACAAAAAATATGCACAAATTTATAAAAATGGCATGCTCTGAAAATAATTAAAAATTGTTGTGATACTTTATATGACTGCATTCATCTAGATAAACATTTTATCTGGATAAGCCCAAAAAATGACATGCAATAAAAAATGGAATACTCTCAACATTAAAATGTTCACCCTCTTTACAATGAAAATATCATGTCAATAATAATAAAATGTCATGCTCTCAATAATAAAACTGGACATGGAGCGTAAATGGCATGACACCGTATGAGGCGTGGCACGGGAGGAAGCCTCGCGTCTTCGGTTGCGGGTCATGACAGCTGAAAAAACTCGACGGCAGGAGCACCTCGATGCTATTCATTGGCTACAAGACGGGTTCCAAGGCGTACAGGATATATGACCCTGTCACGAAATGCGTGCACATCTCCCGCGACGTTGTCTTTGACTAAGAGGCGCGTTGGAGCTGGGAGGCGCCGGAAGAGGTCCATCGGGCAACTCCTTCATCGTACAGTACATGGTGTGCACAAGTGTTTGTGTTCGAGCAGCAACCCCGAGCACAATAGCCACTCCGGGCAAAACGACACCGAGCTCAACGTCCCCAGGTGCAACAACCCCGAGCACTGCAGCCCCATGTCCAGTGGCTCCGAGCACCGCGGGCACAGCAACCCCGCGCTCATTGACCCCGGACACCCTGAGCGAGGTCGTGTCAGTTCAATTTGCAACTCCACCGACAGCGCGGTCGGATCTGATCAACGCCGATGACAGTGTTGGCAGCCTACACCGATACCGATGCACCGGTGACCTTCTCGCGGAGCCACCACAATTGGGGGAGAGCCTCAATGCCGATGAGGTGTTTATCCGATGGCCAGCGAGGAGCCGACCACGTTCGCTGAGGCGGAGATTGAGGACTGTTGATGCCGCGCGATGCTGGACGAGCTATCATTAATCGACAACAACGCTATGTGGACACTCACCAATCTGCCTGTAGTACATCGAGCTATTGGGCTCAAGTGAGTGTTCAAGGTAAATAAGGACGAGTACGGTGCCATCGTCAAGCTCAAGGTCCGACTAATCGCAAAAAGGTATGTGCAGCGCGCAGGGGTGGACTTCGAGGAAGTCTTCACACTCGTGGCAAGGCTCGAGTCCGTTCGATTGATCCTTGCCCTAGCGGCACATCAAGGCTGGGAGGTCCACCACATGGACATCAAATCAACATTCCTTAACGGTAACCTTGAGGAGGAGATCTATGTCTCCCAGCCACCTGGCTTCATCACCGAAGGACGCGAGCAGGGCATGTGCAAGCTTCACAAGGCCTTGTACGGGCACTGAAAAACACTGAGGGCGTTGAACGCCAAGCTGGACTCGGCTTCGCTTGTAGCGCCCCCAAGCACGGCGTTTACACACATGGAACCAGGGAGACACAGCTCATCGTCGACATCTACGTCGAGGACCTCGTCATCGCTGGTGTCAAGCACACCGAGATGCTCCGCCTCAAGAGGGGACGAAGCGCCTCTTCAGAATGAGCAACCTGGGCTGCTCCGGTATACCTCGGGCTGGACGAGAACTAGGAGCATGGTCGCAGGACGATCATTCAAGCGGCCTATGCTGCCAAGATGCTCGAGCGAGCAGGCATGGTAGATTGCCATGCCGTGCACTCCCCGATGGAGGCACGGTGGAAGCTCATCAAAGAGAGCAAGGATAAGCTGGTGGGCGCTACTTTCTATCAAATCCTCATCGGCAGCCTAGGATATCACTTGCACACCCGGTCGGATATCTCATTCACCGTCAGGTTCCTGAGCAGGTGCATGGAGACTCCCACCAATGGTCATCTCGCAGCCGTCACCTGCTTTGGTACATCGCGGGCACGATCACACATAGATGTGTGTATCGCCGTGGCGACGACAAGAACCTGGTCGGCTACAGCAACTCCGACCACGCTGGTGACGTGGACTCCACAAGAGCAACTCTATGTGTTGTTCTTCCTCGGGAGCAGTCTCATCAGCTGGCAATCGGTGAGGTAGAACGTTGTCACCACTTCTTCGTGCGAGATGGTGTACACATCACGGTAGCTACAACAACATGTCAGGGGATATGGCTGGCTCGTCTTCTCGGCAAGATGTTGAACCAAGACAATGCCCCTGCACTCATCTTCGTTGAGAACAAATTGGCGATTTTCCTCTGCAAGAACCAAGTACTTCATGATTGCAGCAAGCACATCGATCTTCACTATCACTTTATACGTGACTATGTCGAGAAGGGCACGGTGGATGTGGAGTTCATCAGGACTGGTAAGTAGAAGGTCGACATCCCGACGAAGGCTCTTGGCCGTGTATGCTTCCAGGAGCTGCACGGCAAAATCGGGATCATCGTCCATCGACTTCAAGACCCTCTGTCAGGGTTGAGGGGGAGATTGTGGGCTCCACCCTGTCTCCGGATGGACTTGCATATTTGCTTAGCTAAAGAAGTAAAAGGCAGGTGAGCGGCCTCGTGGCGGACATTTGCAAATAACATTTTCGTTTAGTGAAACTTAAAACACAAGTGAGTCAGGAAAACAAGTTTATTTTATTGCACCACGGAAAATACAATTTTTACAAAAGTTTTGAGTGGGTACTAAATTTTGTAAGGAATGCAGTAAAAATAAATTCCTAGTTTTTTTATTATATAGGAGAAATTAGTAATTACTAATAAAACAGTAAAATTCAAAGAGGCATACTCAATCAGTATTTCTTTTCTATAGTTTTAGGTACCAGGGTCAAAAGTAAAAAAACGAAATGTAAAAAAAAAAAGGACTAAAATTGAAGGAGCTGCAAAGAGGGATGACCTGTCTTCTCCCCAAATGTCTCACGGTCTCACTCTCGCCTCTCCATTCTCCACCAGTCATGCGTTTGGATGCTGGGCTATCCCTCCATGGGATAAGGATAGCAGTTTTTTAAGTGGATAGCAGTCGTTTGTTTCACGGACGAGTTGGGATAAAGATGGCTAAATGCTTCGAATATTCGTCCAAAACTCGGCTCCGCGGGTCTGCGAAAATCTCGCAGATGTGGGCATCCCGCGCGCGCGGGGGGCGCGAAGGGAGCCCGCGAAACGTTTTTCGGCGCCGTCTCGTTTCATTCACCTCCCACAAAAGGGCAACCTTATCTCTTTTCCTCTTTCCATCTCTCTTCTCTCCCTTCCAGCGGCGGCGGCAGATCGAAGCCCGACGACGGCGGTGAGTGCGCAGCGGCGCCGGCAAATCGAAGCCCGGCGACGACGGTGAGTGCGCAGCGTCGTGGCTCTCTCCTTCTTTTCCTCCGCTCCACATCTGCCATCAGAGGTCATGGCAGCGACGGTCAGCACAGGTGAGTGCCGCGCGCGGCCGCCGGAGGCCTGCGGATGACGACGCCGTCCCTGCTTCTCTCCGGCCGGCGCGCCTTGCGCCCCGTGCGCGGGTGTTGTGCGCCCCGTGCGCGGGTGCTGCGCCGGCCCTGCATCTGTCCGGCAAGTGCGCATGTTGTGCGCCGCCTGAGAGCAGGTGTTGTGCGCGGTACACCGGCCTGCTAGCTGCTTGGCACTGCTTGCTGCGTGGATCTTGCTAGCTATGCAGCCAAACTTGCTTCGTGTACTGCGGCGGCCATATGTACTGATGCGTGCTTTCTCCATTGATTTTCTATCTAATATGCTAATCTTTTTTTGTTGTTTCTTTGTGCTGCAGTAGCGCAGGTCAAACGCAGGTCAAAGGCGACAGGGAAGTCAGGGACTACTACATCTTCCTATCGTTGATTTTCTCCCCAAAATCTAAGGTAACTTGTTAACTGCTCTTCCTATGTACTGCTTGACAGAGGATGTACATGTTGACTTGTTCCTGTTGAAGTTATATCATTTGTACTATTATATTGTAGATGGACAAAAAGATAAAGATGTTAATTTGTGCGGCAGTGGCTTAATGGTTTATCAATATGATAGCTTTGGTTGTTCAATCTAGAAAAAGAAAAAGGAGAGAAGCAATTACATATGCCCCAATTGATGAGAGAGATAGGATGAGAAGAGAGTACTTTGATAACAAAGTATGGAAAAATGATACAACTAGTGTGAACATGCTCAGGCTTCGGAGGGCACCATTCTTTCGGTTTTGTCAACTCTTTAGAGATCGCAATTTGCTAAAAGACACGGTCCATATGTCTATTGAGCAACAAGTAGCAATGTTTTTGCACACTGTTGGTCATAATGTCAGGAATAGGGTAATTGGAGGGAATTTCGGTAGATCCGGGGAAGTTGTTAGCCGGTGTTTTCATAGAGTGCTCCATGCAATTGGTGAGCTTCGAGATGACCTACCATGTCATCATACATGCTAGCGAACCTATGTGTTGTGGTGACTGGTGGCCATAGAACCGGTACCGCCTTCAAGAATGTACATTGGAATGCTTGTGCCATGGCTATGAATGAACATTTTAACCGCACCGACTTAATTGGAACCCACATCACAAATCATACAAGGACATGGAAGAGGAAGTATAAACAGATAGTGCACCTCAAATCATTGAGTGGTGCACTTCGGGATGAAGAGAACTTTATGATTGTTCTTGATCATGAGCATTACACAAACCACATTAAGGTATCTATTTCACTGCCCTTGAGCTATTTCTTTGCTGGAATAACTCCATTCACTGCTGGAATAAGTACTTTTATATCAAAATCCTTGCTGAAATGAGCTTCTTCATGCATTATCACTTGTGTGCACTTCTTTATACTCCATTTCCTTGATGGAATAAGTACTTTTATATCCAAATCCTTGCTGAAATGAGCTTTTTCATGCATTATATCTTGCTGCAATTTATTCTTTCATGCATTATAACTTGCAATAATTTATTTGTATTCCCATTCCTTGCTGAAATGATTACCTTTGTTTATAAAGGACCACAAAGAAGATGAACCCTTCCTTAACAAGCCTATTAAACATTATGAAGAGATGCTGGTTATCGTTGGAGCTAGCATGGCTACAGGGCAATATGCAAAAGGCTCAAGTGACCCTTTAGGTACAGATGTGATTGATCTTGAAGAACCGAAAGCCAACAAAGCTGCTGCCCCTCATGACGAGGTTTCCCAATCACCCACTTGTGGCGAGTCAGCTGCTCCCAAGTTGAAGAAAGCCAAAACCAATCCTTCTGCAGAAGACAGGATGCATGCAACCATAATGGCTTCAAGTGAAAGGCTTGCTGTTGCCATAGAGAAACTTATTAGCAGCGCCAACCCCGCCATTGATGGTCTTTGGGATGAGATGAAAGAACTCCCTGGTTTTGATTTGGATTCCCTTGCACATTACTATGCCTATTTGGTTGACAATCCTCGTGTTGCAACAGCATTCAAGGTCTTGGGAGATGTCCAGAGAAAGGTTTGGGTCTCTAGGTATGTGAAGAGTACCTTCCCTGAAGCCGAAGCATGATGAGTTTATATGGGTAGTTTGACTTGTACTTTTGATGACAACCAAAACAATGGAGCTATGGGTTGTATGGACTTGTTCTTTTGATTACAACCAAAACATTGAACTATGCATGGGTTGTATAACTATATATTTGATCAAGTATTCTATGGAATGTCGAGCTATATATTCTATTACTTGTTGAAATGCTTTTTTCATGCATTATCACTTGCTGAAATTTGTTCTTTCATTCAGTATAACTTGCTGAAATTTGTTCTTTCATGCATTCTAACTTGCTGAAATTTATTTTTTTCGTTCATTATAACTTGCTGGAGTATGTTTTGGTATGGTGCTCAAGATTCTAAAAATGTTCTTATACTTGCTGTTGTACATACCATATTTGATTGCCTCATATTGAAAAATGGCTAACCTCACCGACCAACCAAACAGAAAAATGGCTATCCCCAGCCAAGATTTAACCTTCAAACCAAACAAAACATGGGCTAATATTATCCACCAACCAAACAGAAAAATATGGTTATCCTTATCCTGCTGGATAGGGATGCCCATAGCCCCCCAGCATCTCCTTCTATCCAAACGCATCCTCGGATTTGGTTTAACGAGCATCTTCTCAGAGAGCAGTGCAGGTGCAGCACACGAGATTGAGAAAAATCAACACCCACGCCGTCCGAATCGATGAGCAGCGGCGGCGGCGACGACGATGCGGGGGCTGGGGACGGCGGGCGGGCCGAGTGGCAGCGCATCTACGACCGGGTCGAGGCGCTCGCCGCCGGTCGCGCGCGGCTGGAGGCGCGCAACAGGACCCAGCATGAGTTCTGGGACGCCCGCGACAAGATCAACCACTCCCGCCTCCACCAGGTGTGTGATTCATCGGACCGCTCCTGTCCTCTTACGCTTAGGGTTTTCTCTTGGGCTTCCCTGCGCCTGATTGATGTCTTATGTTCTCATCCCGGAAGGCGGAGCTGAGCAGAAGCAGGTGGGAGGCGGCCTGCAGGGAGCTGCTCCCTTCCGATGATCCCAAGCTCGCCGGTCAGAATACATTGTGCCCCTAAATTTGGCATAACTTTTTTTTGTTGATTTGTAAGAGTTGTCATGATGTGCCTGCTAAATGTCAGTTTTGTTGGTCATTCTCATTCGGGCCTCGCCGCCGCCAGATGGACAAGAAACTAGGGTTATCAAGATTACCTGAATAGCATTTCTGTTTTATACCCTCCGGCCCATAATATAAGAACGTTTTTCAAGCTAAAACAACATATATTTTTGATGAAGATAACCACTGATGTTGTACAACGAGGCACCTAATGTTGCTTCTGATGCCACTGTTGCTGCCTTCTCTGTCCAATGCAGAACTGCTAGAGAGTGATTTGGAGGATTCAAGAACTTGTGAAGCTCTCTTGGACACCGAAAACTTAGAACTGCTGGTACTTAATTATCCCAAAAGCATTCGGTCCAGCTTGTGAATGTCACTGTTTTTCTTAATCATTGTTTTGTGTCCTTGCTTTATCTTTTTTTGTAATGTTTAGGTACAACTGAAGGAAGATGGAACTTGTGTAGAGCTTAATGAAAACACTGCAGATCATGAGCACACTTCCGGAGATTTAATATCAGAACTAAGAAAGTTAAAGCGAATCTATGAGACCCTTCTAGAGGGTAAGCTAAATGAATTGAACTCCTTGGATAAGGAGAATGACAACCAGAAGCTCAAAGTTGCGAAATCTAAGACACTTAAACGCAAGTTTGCCTCCTTATCAAATGTAAGCATTTCATTTTGAAGTATATTGTCGGCTCATACTAGAACTTTTTTTCCTTTCTGCAGTATTTGTGTAATGACCTGGCTTACCATACATAGTCAATAGAGAATGTTCACTAGGTTGACATTTTTGGTTAATATACTGCTAAACAATTTTCCAGTGATATCTTTTTTAGAACCAAGTTGATTTAGGATTTTTTTTTTCCGAGAAAACGCAAAGGACCTTTGCATTTCATTTCATGGGAAAGGTAGAACAGGCCTCCTAGGAGGTGAGCGGTACAGAGTAATACAAACTATCAATGGACGTCCCAAGTTGTGGGCAGAACAAACTCGAAGCACCTGGGCTCCAGCCTTTGCCCAACACTGGGTCTCGTCCTTGATCCTATCCTCTAGCGATTCGATGGACGGCGTGGCGTTGTCAAAGACACACGCATTTCTGTGCTTCCATAACAGCCAGGGTACAAGAAGCGCGATGGACTTGAGGGCCTTCCGGTGCGTCGGCGGCGTGAGCTCACACAATCGTCTATGATTATAACACCTCTAAATCTTCATGTCCCTGTTCAACACTTAACATTGCCTCGTACTTATTTCTGACCAGTGAGTCATCTAATTTACAGATTGTTGAGATTTTTCTGGTCAAAGATGAATTTAAGGGATGATATTCTAAATCACAATACACCTGTTGGTCTCAGTCTCTAGTACAGTCCACCTTATGTATAGTAGGTGATCTTGGATGTATTTATTAGGTACTTCCTCCGTCCGAAAAAGCTTGTCCCTCAAATGGATGTATTTAGCACTAACTTGGTGCTAGATACATCCATTTGAGGGACAAGCTCTTTCGGACGGAGGGAGTAGCATTTTAGTTTTTCCATTTCCAATCCATGGATTAATTTGGTGGGCTTGTCAAATAAACCTTATTCACCCCCTCCCCCTCCGTGTCTTGTATATACTTGTACCTCTTGTCTTCAACATCAGCTCCTTAGCTGAAAAGCTTCCGATCCAGCTTGTGCATGTCACTGATTTTCTTAATCATTGTGTTGTACCCATACGCGTGTGTCTTAATAATGCTAGATACAATCAAAGGAAGCTGGAAATTGTGTGGAGACTATTCAAGAGAATGCGGATCATGGGGCCATCGCAAGAGATTTAAGAGCAGAGCTCAGAAAACTGAAGCAAGCTTATGAGACCCTTAGCTCAAACAAGGATAAGGAAATTTCTGCACCACTTGCAGTGGAGGATTTTCTTTTGAACAAACTGCTGAGAATTGACAAGGACAACGCAGGGCTCCTTAAGATAAAGGAAGTGGAGGCAGCACAAGCTAACGAAGCAGCACAAAAGCTTCAGCAGACTGTAGAGGAACTGCAAGTGGCGGTCCGATATAAGGATGATGAGATTGGCAGATTACGAGCAGAAGCGGGGCCCCTTAAGATAAAGGAAGTGGAGGCAGCACAAGCTAGCAAAGCAGTGCAAATGCTTCAGCAAAGTGTAGAGGAGCTGCAAGTGGCAGTCGGAAATAAAGATGATGAGATTGGCAAATTGGGAGCAGAAGCTGCTAGTGTAGAAAAAATGGTACTGACTCTTGAGGGTAAGCTACTGGAAATGCAGTCCTTGGTTAAGGAGAAAAATGATGAAATACAAAAACTGAAAAATGGGCAACCTGAGAGTCTGAAATGCAAATGTGCTTCTTCTATACCAGTTGTAAGTATTCCTATTCCATTCCAAGTATTTAGCCTGCTCATAGTAAACTCTGGTTTCTTTTCCATATTGTATGTTTAGTGACCTTGTCTTGCCATGCATACATAAAAAATAAATCAATGTACAATTCGAAATTTACTACTTACAATTTAATTGACCACCTCTTGATGTGTGATCAACTGATCATTGTTTTTTACTGATACACATAGTCAAATAGTCTGATTCCTTTAATGGTCAAGAATCATATTTCCCTGTGCGCCGTTCTACAACGTTTCGACACAAAAGGTATAGGGATCATGATTCTTGATAGGCTCAAACATGAGTATTGTGTTACTAAAAGCACAAACTAATAATAAGTTGGTTAGTTTGCTGTCAATTTTGCAGTGCCATCTTTTCTAGAAACTGAGTGGACCTTAGTATTCATGTTGCTTACAATAAGATGTCCGTTTCTTTCTCCTTTTGTCATCCAAGTGAATCCAACATTGCCGACATACTTACTGATGAATAACCCTGTATACTAGAATTGTGCTCGTGATCAGCCTTCTATGATTATTATTACACCTGAAAATCTTCCTGCTCCCGTTCAGCACATAACATTGTCCCACACTTGTTTCTGGCCAGTAACTCATCTAATTTACAAATTGTTGACACTTTGCTGGCCGAAGATGAATTTAAGGGATGATATTCTAGATCACAATACACCTGTTGGTCTCAAGCGGAGCTAGCCCATGTGTGCAGCCTGCGCAAAGTACAAAGGAAAATAGCCGATGGCTATTTGCCTAGAAAAATTACTGATTAAATCTCGGTATTCTTGTATAAGCTAATGAAGGTTCATGAGCAGAGCCCGGGCAACCGCCGGGCTTTGGCTCCGCAAGTGCTATACATTGCATGCTATGTATAGCGGGTGATCTTGAATGCATTTGTTAGATACTGTACCATTTGAGTTTTGTATGTACAGTGTGTGGATTAATTTAGAGGGGTTGTCAGTTCAACCTTATTCAACCTCCCACCCCCCCTGTTTCTCTTTTATATAGTTGTACCACTTGTCTTCATATTGGACTGATCTCATAGGATGATATGTCTGGTTAGATGAAGAATGTCAAATCTTTTCATGTTTGATTCATATCTAAAACGAAAAGCGGATGAAGAATGACAAATCTTTTCATGTTTGATTCATATCTAAAACGAATCTTCTTGTTGTTGTACAAGGAGTTCGTGAGGCAGATGCCCCTTTTCGACGAGTGGGGGCTGCGCCCGGCCGGCCTTGAAGGGCCCCGCGAGAACCCCGCCCTTGTGGTTCCTTTGCCCGCCGTCCCTGCGGCGCGCCCCCCAGAGGTGGATGCAGGGGGGCGAGCGCCGCCGAGTGCCGCTGGGGCAGGTGCTGGAGAGATGATGCAGCCCGGCGCTTCTGAGACGTCAGCCCCCGAGGCTCGGGTGAGCTGCCCTGAGGGGGTGGCAGGAGAGATGGCTCAATCCGAGGCTCCTGAGGTCGCCGCCCCCGAAGCTTGGGTGAGCAGTCCTGAGGTGGAGGCTGGGGAGCTGGCACGGCCTGACGCTCCCGAGGTCGCCACCCCAGGGGCCCCGCCGAACGACCCAGACGCCGACGCTCTCGCCTCTTGCGCCTCGCGCCTTGGCCCGCTCCGCATAAACTTCGAAGCACTCCGCAAGATGAAACCGAGTGGTCGTGCCTATCGGCTGCTGAAGCCGAGGATGTACATAGCCATAGACGAGTAAGTACCTTATCTTCGCGATTTCCTGCTTGTTGTGCCCTTTCCTCACAATGGCTCTTCAGGCCGTGAGGAATGGGAGCAAGGGATCCGAAGCCATGGTTTAGCTTTGTTGGTATTGGTGTCTGCTTCCCTTCTTCAGTCCAGAGTTTCGGTAACCACAAATCTTATGTATTATATCGCCTGGGAGGCTGGGACATGGTTTCTGCACGTAAGAAGGAACTAAACTTTTGTTGATTTCGCAGGCGTACCTATTAACTGGGACATCATGAGTACGTGGCTCGGACCAACTAGTAGATTTTGCTGATTGCGCGTATCACGTGAATGAGATGTCCATTATTTGCACCAATTAAATTGCAACTATATACTACTATGGTATAAGCTCAGTATGCATGAAACCATAGATAGTTGTATTGTCACACTGTAGTGTTTGAGTCACAATGCCATTTCCAACACGAAGAACAACATTTGTGCACAAAACGAACAAGCGCATGCATAGACTCGCAAGGTTAGTAAAGCTTTTTTTTTATGGGAAGGTTAGTAAAGCTTTGTTATTCAGTTCGGGCATCTCCAATGTTGACCCGCATCCGTCAGGACCATGCTATCAGGAAGGCGGAAGCCACGCGGCACGGCTCGGATGTACTTTCTCCTACAGACCGCATGGTCCGGATGTACTTTCTCTTGCAAACCGGAGATAAATGTGGGGTCCTTTGCGGGAGTTTGGATCGCTGCCATGCCTGCTTCTAACCGCCTTGGCCCATCAAACCCTCTCCTCCCTCGTTTGTGCGTGTTTCCGCCCAGCGCCAGCTGCCCGCGTTCATGTCGATGTAGAGCGTGCCGCTCCACATTGAAGATGTCTCAACCAATGAAGCGGCGCGTCCGCCGTGGGCGCCGCCCGCGACGATACTTCGGTGTCCGCGCCTGTTCAATGCTAGAGACGCGTTATTGGACGAGACGGGACAGATATCTACCACACCCGTTTAATGCCCAGCCTGTCCGTATGCCGCCATTAAGCAGGCTCGCCGCCTGAGAAACCCGCTCCAGCGCCACACATTGACGCACCCGGACGCCTGGCCTCATTGGAATCCGCTATTTAAAACGGCTGCACCCGGCTAACTTCACGCCATAGCACAAGCCCGCTCCCATCCTCCTTTCTTGCACTGCATCCGCCATGACTGTATGCGGCGAATCTCTATAGGAAAGCCTTTTCACTGAGATGAAGCGCGCGATGGCCGCCCTTGCCACCGCCCGAGGAAGCCGTCGTGCCAAGCGGATCAAGGTCGGCTTGCTCGCCAGCTCGCCCAAGATCTCCGACGACGAGGATGACACCCCGATATAGACGGGCTCCGACGACACCACCCCAGCTCCCGCGCCTCTTGTGCACACCGGCTTCACCATGGAGCAGGCGCATGCGCAGTACAACGCCGCCATGAGGGAGGTGCAACCCGCGCTGGCCTTTGTCGGCGTTCCAGTAGGCCCAGGAGAAACATCGGTACAACTTGTTCCTTCTAGAGCAACACCGGCTGGCGGAGGGCTAGATCTATGGCAAGCGCACGAGCGAGGAGGCCGTGGCGGCGGCGAACCCCAACTTTGTCGCGGAGCAGCGTGCCATCTACGATGCCGTCCACGCTCAAGCCGCCGCTCGCTAGGAAGCGGCCTCCACGGAGGTGCAACTCCAGGCGATTGCGGAGGAGAACAATGCCAGCTGTGCCTTCTACGCGCCGCTAATGAACCATCCGGCGGCCCAATGGGACGACACCGTGGGCACCACAATTTTCATTGTGAACCTCACGTCCACCGGCGATGGACAAGGCGTGGACTCCTCCAAGGATGAGTAGGGCATCGGAGGCGGCAAGGCCTTGTGTCCCATGTGGGCCGGTCCGCCTCCCGTGTCCTACTCTTTCTCGCCGAAGACCGCAACTTCACTTCGCCGGTCTTATCCCGGTGGTCATGAAGACTACGGATGGACGACGGGAAGGGCTTGGACGCCGGGCACCGCCGCTGTAGATAAGTTTAGGGTCGGGTCGGTTAATTTTTTGTTCTAAATGTTCGAAATCTAATGAAAATCCGCCGTGTTTGTAAGAAATCCGGCCGTGTTTGTATGAATTTCATCCGGTTCGTTGAAAACATATTTGAAATATATGCGGGCACAGTTGGATGGCGGCCTCCCGCATCCATGTCCGCGAACAAACGTGGGAGAAAATTTACGGGTTACAGTTGGAGATGCCCTTATAATCATGAATACTTGAATTAATGGTTTGTTCGGATTATATATATTTGCAGTCTTTGATAATATGAGGAGCGTCTGTCAGAACATTTTTGTGGTCCTTGACGTGGTTGATGAATCATCAAGACCCAGTCAACTGCGGTCGTAGTAATTATCGCAGGTCTTATTATGGGATCATATCAATGCTGTTAACCGCTTCCATGTTTACCGTGATTTAGTTGTAATAAATAAAATAACGCATCATCCGTCTATATCGCACATGATTAAGGATACACGTGATTTATTTTCCGGTAAAAGCGGTATGGAAACCAAAAGCCAAATAGCAAAGCTTTCATGTTTTACCTCAATTAGCTATGTCATCACGTCCACCGTCTCCTTCCCCCTCCTCCACCCTCGACGATGACACCGCCACTCCACCACCAGTGCCGGCGACGCCACTAGCCACCCTGACGCCGCCATGGCAGACCGCCTCGGACATTGTGGCGTGGCGCAGGACACCCCAGTTCGGATCGAAGGTCGTCGAGATCGACGGGTACTCTGGGCTCGCCAAGTGTGTCGGCACTGGCGGGTGGCGGACACATGACCTCCGACGTGTTCCGCGCCGGGGTCTATGACTGGTGCGTGAAGATCTACCCCGACGGCAAGAGTTCGTCCGACGCCGGCTGGGTCTCCGTCTACCTGCAGATCCAGGCTAGCCGCGCCAACGACGACGGCTTGACTGCCATGGCGCGGTTCAGCATCTCTTTACTCGGCCAGGACAGACAACAGGTGCCGTCGTACAGCAGACAGTGGAGGCGGAGCAAGATCGTCCCCTTCACTCCCGAGGAAGAACATGGATATCGCCGGTTCATCGAGGTTGACGCCTTGGAGGCCTACGTGGGAGATGACGATTGTTTCAGAGTCAGCTGCGAAGTCGCCGTCTACCACATGTGCTCCGAACCCGCCGTCACCCCGCGGCCCGTCGTTGTCCCGCCGTCCGACCTGCATCGGCAGCTCCTTGCTCCTGAGGAGCGAACGGGGAACGTCACGTCCCCTCCCCGTTCGTGTCACACGTCGTCAAGATAGTCGTCGGTGAACTCGTGGAGAAGAAGGTCCTGGAGGAATCGGGCTGCCTGAATGACGATGCTTTTAGTATCCGGTGTGATATCACCATGGCAAAGTAAGGAGGCCTTGAGTGGCGACCTAGAAATAATGTTACCCCCTCTCTCACAGTTTACAGGGCGTATGCGTACCCTTAGGTTGTCAATTTGACCAACCTAATACAAGTTATATATTATAAAAAATATACCAATATAAACTTCAGATGTTTTATTTTCTAAAGATATAATTTTTATGTTATATAGTTTATATTAGGGTGATAAAATTGACAACCTAGGTATACGTGTAAGACTTGTAAACCGAGACGGAGGGAGTAGCAAATACTACTAGAACAATTATGTGTGATGCGTGAGGGAAAAGGTATTTTTGGTGTGATGCGTAGTTGGCTGAATAAGAGGAGCTGAGCAAATGGCATTGCCACTACCGACACGACAGGTTGCTGGTAGAATGGAGCACCTATTGTTTTTTCCGAGGATAGAATGGAGGAGCACCTGATCGATCTGTTTGTTGAGCAAATGGTATCGCTAGTAACGACGGACAATGGATGCATAGATCAAGAGAGAATATGTGCAAAATAGTTTTTCTAACGAAACACTACAAAGCGGTGAAGCATCAACTATTCAGGGTTTGCATCGAGATTCTTTACACCTTTGCGTGTATTCACTGGTAAATCATTTGTCATGAAAGCGGAAAACTGAGCGGTTCTGCTAGGTACCGGTAGATCCTCGGCAGTTCATTCAGTTCTCGAGATTCGTGCGTCAGAATAATGTATAACTCGCGAATTGTTTTTCAAATGAAATACACACCAATACACAGGTGGCGCGGTAGGTCCCATACTTTGGTACAGTCCGTTTTTTTCCCAGTCACTCAGATGGTATAGTACTTGCATGCATGCGCTGCCCATTCTCTCTCTTCTCCCTCCCGAGCAAATGCACTCGTCATTTCACCTTTGCTAACCCAATTCGCTCATATCTTTTAAATTCTGATTTCATCTTTTTTATACATATTTGGACTCATGTCGCAAAGGCCTTTAAAACAAGAACTTGACGCCGACGAGCAGCAGTGGAGGCAGTGAACGCCGGGGAACTCCGTGGTCGACACGCAGCCGGTTTCCCATCCAGGGTAGGCAGGCTGATCTCGTACCATGCTTTGGCGGTAGTGGCTCGAATGGCGTCGGGCGATGGAGCCTGATAAAGATGAATATCCACCCGGCGTGTCCCAAGCTATGGCCATCGGGATAGTACTCCAAGCACCATCGCCGGCCTCCGACCACGAACACGGTGGGCAGTGGCGGAGCCAGGAAAAATGTATAACACGGGCCGACTGAAGGCAGCAACACTTTCGTACAAATTTTTAAACAAAAAAACAGTGAGGCAGATGTAATAGCATGATATTTTTCATTGATTACACCACCATTCACCGTTGATACAAAAGGATATGCAATTTTTCAATGGTACATCACACAAAAGAAAAATCTAGATAATAGAAGATAGAGAAACTAACTTGCTCCAAGCCTTCAACTAAATGGCACTCGACGTGGTGGTTCATCGAACTCATCTATAATTGCATCTGTTGATATTCCAACAGCAATCTCCTTTTCAATATAAATTAGCAAGCAGTCCCTTAGAAATCCATCTTCCATCTTATTCCGAAGCCTTGTCTTCACAAGTTTCATGGCAGAAAATGCACGTTCTGTAGTTGCCGTTGAAACCGGTAAAGTAAGAACAAGCCGAATGAGTCTGTACATTAAGAAGTAGTTAGACCTTTTAGCAATGAATAAATCAACCAGTACAGGAACAGAGAACATTAGATACCTGTCAATCAAGTAATATTCATCTGATTTTCCACTAGATGCAAGTCGTTGACAAAGTTCTGATATAGTTGTCAAATTCTGAAACTTTGGGCTTGTGGGTACAACATTCTCGTAATGTCGTAACTGACATCTTAGATTATTCATTTCTTGTTCTTTAAAATCAGCAGGATAGAACTTTGAAGCCAGAGAACATATATTATCAATGTTAAATGAACGGAATGAATCTTTTGGGTCCAAGGAAGTACACAGGATGAGAAGCTCTGTAGCTTGTTTGTTGAATCTACAATTCAGCTCTTGTGCTTGCTGATCAACAGCAACCATGAAAATGTCACAGCGATAATGGTGCTCAACTGTAGTCTCATCCTCCGCACGAGAATTAATGAAATCCACATATAACTCACTGAAATGTGGTGTTTGAACTCCATGTTTGGTACAGAATGAAAGCACGTCAGCTTTAAGCTTGTTCCAACCATTATCTCTTAGCTCCTGGATCAACATTTTGGTAGTCTTAACATCATCCATGGCATTCACAATATCTTGAGACTTTTGTTGCAACTTTTTGCATAGCATGTCCGTGATTCCCATAAGTTCTTTCATGACATGCAGAATAAATATGAAGTCAAAAGACATCATCAACTTAACAGCACCAGAAGCCTTTGCTCGTGCGGAAGGTGAAGTACCAGATCCTTTAGCAGTTGCAATGCTTTTAAGTACCAAAAATGTTGGTTTGTACAATTTCACAAGGCTGCAAACAGAAGCATAGTGTGAACTCCACCTAGTATCACAAGGCCGTTGTAAAGTTCCGACTTGATTAGCCCCACTTCCAGTTTCAAGCTCACCGAGCTCAATCAAATGCTCCATTTCAGCAACTTGATTTGCTTGCAACTCATCATGTCTCTTACTAGAAGACACAACCGTATTGATAACAAGAGCAAGATGATCAAAAAAGTTGTGAACATCAGCTACTTCTTTTGATGCAGCAACAAGAGCTAGCTGCAACTGATGAGCAAAACAATGGATATAATATGCATAAGGACACTCCTCCATGAACTTTGCTTGTAGTCCATTCCACTCTCCACGCATGTTACTAGCACCATCGTACCCTTGACCGCGAATATTGTTCACATCTAACTGATGTTGAACCAAAACAGATGATATCTCTTCTTTTAGAGTAGCCGAAGATGTATCAGCAACATGAACAATATCAAGAAAACGCTCACGAGTGAAACCAGGTTTATCAACAAAACGAATAACTACTGCCATTTGCTCTCTTTTGGATTCATCTCTTGACTCGTCAACAAGCAAGCAGAACTTGGCATCTCCTATTTCTTTACGGATTTCACTTTGCACCTTAGAAGCAATGATACCTAGAAGTTCTTTTTGAATTGTAGGCGATGTGTACTTCGCATTGCCTGGAGCATTACCCAACACTACATCACCAATTTCCTCATCATAAGAAGCTATCAGTTTCACCATTTCAAGGAAATTACCTTGGTTCTTCGAATCAAGACTTTCATCATGTCCTCGGAAGGGGCAAGCTTGGAATGCTAACCACCGTAGTGAATCAACGGTTACTCTAAGACGCAGCCTATTCCTTTTGATATCCCCATCTGTTTGCTTCACCACTAATGGTTCCAGATGACATGGCTTATTCTTCAGATTATCATAACATTTTGCAGCATAATTATGAGCAGATTTACTGTCCTTTCCCATGTGAGTTAAGAATGCACATCTCTCTCCGTCATTAACTCTCTTCCATTTTTTGAATCCTTTCACTGTAAACACATCAGATCCTTTCTTTCCAAGTGGCTTCTTACAAAATAAAAAGCATGGAAAACAGTAGACTGCATCTTTATCCGCTGAATATTCTAACCAAGGGAAGCTCTTAAACCAATGATATTGAAACTTGCGTGGATGGGTCACCGACTCATCGGGAGGATACTCATCCATTTTAAAATGATATGCCCCATGCTTTATATATGCCATTCGAGCTTTTTCTTGATCGTTAGGAGGATAATCTGAAATTTGGCACCGCAGACCTGGTTCTCTTTCTACCACCAAAATAGCAGAATCATCATTGCCCCTCCCTCTCATAACCTGAGGTGGTGTTGTTGATATTGGAGTTTCTTCTATTTGTTCTTGTTCATCCACTTGTTCTTCTTCATCTACCAAGGGAGGGGCATCAACCAAAATAATTTGTTCTGGAACATCAGTTCTTCTTTTCTTCTCAAAAAAAGAATGCAGCGTTGCATGCTTTCTTTTATTTTTGGCCATGGAGACAACTGATTACCCTAGAAAAATTGAACACAGACCACTATAAGACTATCCAATTTAGAGAATTGAAAAGCCAAACAAAAATTATAGAACAAATTTCAGATCTGAGCGACAGAGAAAGAGGGATCTCAAATCAAGAATATATACCTCTTCTTGTGTGCTTGCAGCAGCTTGAAGAAAGATGAACCGTTGGCCGTCCAGCCGGCCGGCGGCGCTGCAGCAGCTCAGGAGAGAGCAACTAGAAAGATTTAGGAGATTTGGGGGCTAGTGGTTTGTCTCCATGGATGAGCAGAGCAAAGGCTGGACCACAGGGGACCAAGGAAAGGGAAAGGTGGGAAGAGGAATCACGTGTGGCTGGGAGCCGGCGGTGGCTTTGCCTCTTTGTGTTTGGGATTAGCTTTTAGGATAGAATAACACTAGAGAAAAGTCAAGCCTTGTACAGGATTCATTGTGCCAAGTTTGCTGTTGCTCATCGGTTAGGGAGGGCCACAAGGCCCAGAACAGCATAACACATAACTTCTGAAACAAAAAATCGCTGCTCTAAATTTTTTTTGACATGTTGGCCCGGGCCTTGGCCCTAGCTGGTCCCCTGCTGTCTCCGCCGTTGACGGTGGGCGTGATGCAATTGCCGTAGCCGAGCATTTTGGTCTCTGAGTAGCCGACTATCTTAAGAATGTGGGAGCCAGAGACGGCGGCCTAGTCGATGATGGCCCTGCGGAGGGCGGCGCAGCTCCCCGTTTGGTGCCGAAAGCCATCGCTCGCCATGACGGCCTCTAGGCTGCCCGGTGGCGCGAGGTAGTACATGCACGCCTCCTTGAGCCCGCGGCAACCATGCCGCTCAGCCAGCGTCAGGGTGGTCGCCGCCGTACGCGTGTCAATGTTGTCACGCAACATCTCCTCGCAGATCAACATCTGCCTCTGCAGATCATACCTGTCGGCCGCCACGAGGAGGTGTTGGGCCATCTCCACCGTATCATCGACGTCGGCAGGCAGTGCGTCCGTGTAGATGAATTCGAGCATGGCATGGAAGACTCTCGGCTCCATGTCATTGACCTGCACCACACGTCGTTGCGGCGCCGTTCTCCGGCTGAAAGGTATTGGTCGCCGCTCGGTCCTCGGTGTTCATGGCGGAGCTCTTCGGCGGGGACCAGGATCGATTCAGACCAGGATGGCACCTCTCGCCTGTCTTGGCCGAGCAAGCAGATGCTGAACCGCGCCATGACACAGTGTAGCCATTGTCGTTGGCGCGGCTAGCCCGGATCTGCAGGCAGACGGAGACCCAGCCGCTGCCGGATCTTCACACGCCAGTCATAGCCCAGCGCGCTGAATGTCTCAGAACTGACGTGTCCGCCGGTGCCGATACCCTTGGCCCGCTGGGAGTACCCATGGACCTCGACGAGCTCCGACGTGGACCAAGGTTCGCTGCGCCACGCCACAATGTCCGACGCGGTCTGCCATGGCATCGTGGTGCCATCATGGACGGTAGAGGAGGGAGGAGGGAGGAGGCGGTAGACGTGGCATAGCGGCGCCACAAGGTACAAACGAGACCCTGATTGAACTGAAGCTAACCTAGAAGACAAAGACTTTGCATAAATGGCGGCGTATGTATTGTTGGTTTCCATCCATGAATATATCAGGAGCATTCTCACGCGCGATATACAAAGTATAGTAGGTTACAACTAAAGACCGATAAACATGGAAACAATTAACAACACTAATTTGATCCCGATAACTGCAAATCGTATAATTGGCTCAGTCTTCACGATTCAACGCCTTCAGGCGTTTTGGCAACTCTAATCCATGCCCAAAACTGAAGTGCCCAAAACCAAAGTATAAAAAATCCTGAGTTTATGAAGGCTCCATTCTTGTTCTTTTTTGCGGGGTCATGAAAGGCTGCACTCTGTTGTGCCTCCTATTATATTAAAAAAGAAAACATTTTCCCACATTATCACCAAAAAACACATGTGTCTACTAGCCATTTCATAGAACACATTGTGTGTGTCGTGGGTTGGAGAGCGTGGTGGCGGGCGGGAGCTCACCATGAATGGAGCAGTGAGGAGCATGGGGGAGGCTGAGAGGCACCATAGCTCGATTCCTAGCCTCAAGGGAGGTCAACATGGCGCACGTGCGAGGGGGGGCTCTGGAGTTTGCAGTTGCAGCTATGAGCTCCGAATCAGGTGATCTGGCTTGGTAGGCGGATATAGACGACCCAAGAGCGGGAATGGAAGGGGGACATAGTTCGGTGGCGCTGGAGACGGGGATGTTAGTTGAAGATGTTGCTGGTGGCATTTTTTGGTGCTGGTGGGAGGAGGTTTGGAAGGTGTAGATAGGCGATAGTGGGGCAGGGAATGCAGGGGGCGTGGTCGGTGGGTCCAAAGATAGTGGTGTGGTCGAAGTTGTTGTTGATGGTGTCTTTTGAGGTGGCGGGAGGAGGCTTGGAAGCCGGTGTTAGGTGATTGCGGGACCGGGAATGGGACGCATGACGCGGTCAATGGGGCCTACACGTTTTGCCGGAGCTAGCGGGGTGATCAAAGATGTTGCTGGTGCTGTCTTTTGTAGTGGCGGGAGGAGGCTTGGAAACTAGAGATGGGCGGTGGTAGGACCGGGAGGAAGGGGGTCATGGTAGGTGGGGCAAGCACGGCTCGCCAGAACCACCAAGTGATTACCTTTTATCCATTTTCGGATGTAGATAGTTTCTGTCTTTTTCCCCAGAGGTGACCTATGTTATCTAACCCACAAAAAGAATTGCTAATCGAAAGATGATTATGGCAAGTTCTTGTTTTCGCTAGAAGTTCCAGTTTCCTGGACCAAATACACACAATTTAAAGGAAAAAAACAACAAAAAAAACATGCTAGGGCTTAAGGTCTTCACCTACAAATGTATACTTGCACTAAGGATTTCATCTATATCCAACATGGCTCAAGAAACACTATTACTATGTGTTGTCGACCTGTATGTGTAGGGGATGTGTCCTAATAACCCCATGACCAAAATGCAGCCGTATCGTGATTCTGTTGTCCAACCAAGGCCTTTACCATCTCACGGGATTACCTTGATTATAAAGGATTTCTACAAACCAACACAATTGGCGTTTAATGACCAGACCTTTTTAATGAGCCTGGTGCATAAAGACACGTTTTAGTGTGTTAGTTCACTCTTTTTATTACGTATATAGTCTATATTGGAATATCTAAAACATCTTATAATTGTGAACATGGGGTATATCATTTTGTGTTAAGTTAAGTAATATAATTGGAAAGTACAATGTAGCCCTTAACTATTGTGCTAGCTGCCGCAATGAAAAATGGCAATATAACCTATAGGATTACTACTATCAACCACGAGAGTTAGAAGAAGAAAGGAAGGAATCACGGCCTACAAAAAAATCTGTTGTAATTCATGCGGGCGCAAACAACTAACAGTTTGTCACCGGCTCACCGCTCATGTTGGTCTTGAAAGCCTTGTATGTTGAAGGCGTTTGCAGTTCTCCTTATCACTTACTGCATGTTCAATGCATTTTTTAATCTCCAGCAGGTGAGCAAGTGAAAGAAAAAGACGGACAATATGATTTTCGTTGTAATTTTAATTTTTTTACTTGTTGTTTTGTGTCTTATTGTCCTTCGAATGTTTTCCTTGATAAATATCACATATGAGATGTTCTTTGGGTGTTTTTTTTTCAAAAAGTAAATTATGAACAAAATCCCTTATTTCCTAAATATGACAGGCAGCAAATATTCATCAAAATAGCCAATGAAAACATGCATAACCAGTGGTGAATGGAGAAGGGGAAGAAGGTAGAGGATTGAAGAACGAAAGAGGATGGGTCAGAAGACCACTTCATTTATCACGATTTAGAGGAAATCCGCGTCGACACCTATAGCGCTCTCTCTCTCTTTCTCTCTCTCTCTCACACACACACACACACAAGCATATTTTACAAATTATTATACAAAATACTAACTAAATAGGCAGCAACTAACGATACTAACAAATAACATACAAACAACTAATAAACATTTCAAATTTTAATAAAAACAAAAAGAAAAATGATGAAGAAGGTGCTCGAGGAGGTCGTCCGGGCCAGCGGGGGATGGCTGGAGTGCCTCGGGAGGAGGATTCAACAAATAGAGGAGATGAGCGGCAAGGGAGCGAGGCGGTGGCCAAGCAGGGCCCGATTGCCGAGAGGGGGGGAGGTGGGTGGAGGCATCGAACCGGCTGCTCATTAACCGGGGTAGACGAAGGTGAAGGGGCACGAGTTTAAGCTGCGTGTTTCCTATCGTGCACTCGGCTTACACTTTTGGCATTTTATAAAATAAAAGAAATTTTGTATGCCTTATGTCCTTAAAGGGCACTCCGCTTATAGGGCCCGCCCTCATAGAGTTGTCAAGTGCGGTGAGGATGGACATGTGGCAGACGCTTTGCCAAGCTTCTGTTGTAAACGCGGGACATGTGTTTTCCCGTAGTGAGCCATGCACTCTCACATTGTTTGTCGTCACAGTAAATACATGTTATGATACCTTACCTGGAAGAGATGGCAACCATATTACAAGACAAAGGTTAGTCATGCGGCGAGGCACTAAACTGAAACTTTTTGGTGAACTGGACTATACATAAGATCACCTGGCACGGTTCTGGTTTCCATTTTTCAAGTAAATAGGAGCATCAATTCAGATAATCTACATGAGAAAAGAAGGTACCCTTTTGTGTTAAATCGAGTAATGTAATACACCCTCTGTTCCTATCCCTAAGTAAAAGACTTTTGGGCAGTTTATAATAAAGTAAGCTAGTAGTAAATTCTTAGAAAGATATAATGTAGTCTTTAACTAGCATTAAGCATACAAGATAATCATGAGACCCTCTTACAAAGAAGATAAAAAAATAAAAGCACATGAGCAGCCACATCCTACCACAAAACAACCTAAAGACCACTGACATGAATAGGAACCGGGTCTCCTTGAAAAACCGTCGGGAATCGATGTGCATCGCTCATACCAAGTTATGTACGAGCTTTTAACTATTGCGATAGCTGCCACGATGGCCATAGCCCACAGGATTATTAATAAGATCAACTACGGGAGTAAAAAAAAGGAAGGAATCACGGCCTGAAAAAGTTATTGTTGTAATTCATGCTTGTCACCTCTCATGCATATTGGCCGCCGACCTTTCGTCCCTGCTGGATCCGCGGCTCACCAGGCCGCTGGGCCAAACACCACTTGACGTACTCACCGTCGTCCGGCTGACGACGGCGTCGACCCCGTCCGGGATGAGGAGGATAATAAGTTGGAGCCCCGTAGTAGCCCTCCTCCGCCTCATCACCTTCATCATCTTCCCAGTTGTCGATCTCGTCCGCCGCCAGACGCGAGCACGTCATCTCCCTAAGGCCGACGTCGCACCGGACCACGAGGAAGTCGTCGCGGATCAGATGCTCCAGCTCTTCCCTCCCGATGAACTGCTCGTGGCCGCATCCGGGGCCTTCTTCGTCGCCGGCAGCGGCAGGGCTCCTCAAGGCGCGCAAGCGCGGGCTGGGGGAGTACAAGGGGTGGTAGTAATGGTCGTCGACTTCGGGTTTGGGGATGCCGGTGAAGGAGCCGGTCTCGGCCGGGAGCTCGTACGCGGTGTTGCCGGCGTGGTCCAGCAGGCTGAACTTGTACCACGCCTGGCCGGGACGCCGGGTGCAGTCGTCGGTGAGCTGGATGTAGACAGAGGCGTGGTTGGATCTCGGGGCGGCGTCGCGGCCGTTGGGGTAGTAGTCCATGCGCCAGGACCCGCTGCCGACGGTGAAGCCCACGGAGGAGATCTTCTCGCCTGGGAGGACCGTCTTGGCCTGCGAGTAGCCGTCGATGCGCAGCAGGTGGAACCCGCTCACCGCTTTGGCGACGACGCTGGTGGCCGACCGCGACAAACGGCCAACGCCGGCGGCGGACATGGTTTAATTTGGTTGCGTTCGATCGACCTGGCCTGGTGGGGTGAGATACCTAACCTGATGAAGATCCGGTAAACAAGATCGGTGGCTAGCCAGGGCTTTCTAAGAAAATCTACCACCAACTTTTGCTCCAAGGCTCCAACAGAACATACCATTTTTTCCGGGCTTGCAGGCAGCGTAATTTGTTTCTTTTTTAAGTTAGTACAATTGTTTTTTGGAGGGAAAAGAGCCAAATATTTTTTGCAAAAAAAAGGGAAAGAGCGCTCTCTCTCTCTCTCGGAGCAACCACTTTTTTTAGAGTCAATTACACCACCGGTGCTTAAACTTGACGAGAAAAGTCACTTTAGTGCAAGAACTTGCGACATACATTGAACTGGTGTCACAACTTTTGGCTCGTCGTGCAAATACGGTGCAAAACTTGTTTGTATACGCATGCGGCACTAACGAGGTGTGACAGTGTGGCGTAGGGGCCCATTGTCAGTGACTGGGCGGTGTAGAAGAGGCATGTGGCATGTTTTTTTTTGTAAAAATACCCTTGAATTTTATTTTATTTCGCACAAAAAAGCGCCATGGGACCGACTTGTCCGTCGAAGGCACACTCTCTGTGCCAGCCAACTGATGTGCGCAGCTAGCCAACCCACCAGGATAACGATTCATGTACTAGAAGGATACCCAGTAATTATATCATTGTATTTAACCACATAAATTAAGAACTTTAATTCCGACAAAAAGTTGAGGTCATCATCAGGGTTAGAATACAGGACCTACGGGACACAAGCTGATGAGCCTACCACCCTAAAAAAGGAATTTTGGTGTCTACATAAAACTGTTACTGTTTGTGTGTACAATCCACCGCGCTCATGGGCAAAAAATGGACCGCAATTAGTGCAGCCCATTTTCAACATGTGTTTTGTTTTCGGGAAATGATTAGAATTACCTGGACAATTTTACACCTCACATCCGCCGTGTCGAGAGCCACCCACATGTCGGAATAGTCCCACACACAGCAAGTCATAGGATTTTGCAGCATCGCCCATGTTTCGGAATTTTGTTAAATTAATAGGTTGGCATTTTTTGGAATTACATGAGCATCTTTTTATGTAATTTATTTTACTTATGTGTATATTATTTATAATTAGGATTTACATAATTTCCACAAATTTCTAAAAAAATACAGTATGTTCTAGCCCATGAGCGTGGTGTGTTAGTGACAAAAAGAATAAAAATTCCAGTAGGGATCAAATGAATGTGGATGCTGTGTCCGGTTCATCTCATTTTTTGCCCCAAGTCACAGGTTTGAACCCCCTACGGCAGCATTTTTTGGAATTAGTACAATTCTTAATTTATGTTGTTTAAGGAAAAGTTATAAAAAAATGTGTATCCACCTAGGTTGTCAAATGGTGTAGCACTAAGGTTGCTAACCGAGCGAGTGGGATTACTCAAAGTCGCCAGTTCGAATATTCGTTGGTGCAATTTTTTCATTCTAATATAAAACTTGGGGTACAGGTGGGTTGAGGGTGTCTTTGCAAAAAAAACACGCACAAGCCTGGTCTACACAGCCCGATCACTGATAATGGGCCTTCATGCCACGCTGTCACGCCTCGTCAGCAGTGCATGCGTCTTCAAATGAGTTTTGCACCGTATTTGCACGCCTGAGCCAAGTTATGGCACCAGTTCAATGTATGCCGCAAGTTCTGGCACTAAAGTGAGTATTCTTGCCAAGTTTAAGCACTGATGGTGTAATTGACTCCTTTTTTTACACTTGGCGGAGCAAACACTACAGGGGAAAAAACACGTTCGTCGTGTATCAAGTGTCAAAATACGAGTTCACGGCCTACTCCCACGTTTTTTAAGGTAAACTAGGGATTTTATTAAATGTTCACGACATCCGGAATACAATCAATCTCCGGCATAACCCACCGGCCACACATGGCGGCCCACTGCGAGATACGCAGCTCCCTTAACTAGCAAGTGGGCCTCAAAATTATTGTCTCTGCTCTCAAAACGAAAATCAACAGAAGAAAAATTATTGCTACTAGTTTGAATATCTCGAAGAATAGGAGCATAAGATGGAACACCTGCAGATTTGATGTTAGAAATCACTTCTGCACAATCTGAGGCAATGGCGAGATATTATAGATTCAAATCCCGGGCTTGAGCTAGTGCTTCGCTGCATGCATGTGCCTCCAGACTTACCGGGTCGGTGAGACCATCAAAAACCATCGCAGATGCACCTAAAAATTTGCCAAATTTGTCACGGCATACAACTCCCGCTGCTCCTTTGTCTCCTAAAGTTGACAGGCCCCCGTCACAGTTTAACTTTGCAGCCTCGCCAGGGGACGGTAGCCACACTTTTGCTCTCAGCCGGTTCACTCGTACTTCATTTGCCCCGGGTCTGTGCGAATTAGCTATGTCTAGCTCCTCCAAAAATCTCTTAATAAAACTCAAAGTGGAAAGTGGGATGTGAAATTCATTCTCATGCATGGCCATTCTCCTGGCCCACCAAATTGCCCACATGGTCACTGAAATTCGAGCTAGGTCATGTTGATTTGTTGTCTCAAACAGCTAAAACAGCCAAAGCCTCACATCTTCGGTTTGGTTTGATATCACATGCTCGACCAGTTCATCATCCCCCAAAGCCCAAACACATCTTGCCATGCGGCAGCTTAGTAGCGAGTGGCGCCAAGTGTCCTCATCCCACTACAAGAAATATGTCAACTAGTGACCTTCTGTCAGTGACCCCGGAAGAATTGGTCATAGATCTATGACCATTTGAGACCAATTGGTCAAAAGCTGTTCGGAGGGCTCCAAACCCTAAACCATTGCGACCATTTTGGTCAGAAAGGTCGTGATTTCCTTACACGAAATGGTCATAAAGCAAACAGCGCTAGTCCGCTGCCTTATTTTTAGTTGTTAACGACCAATATAGATGGTCATAGCCTTGTAAATTATGGTGGGTTGCGATGACTAGGCGCCATCTCATCAGTTTTGCCTATGTGTCATGTCCATGTGTCAATTTTTTCTCTAGGTTGTGAAGCAACCTATATTTATGTTATTCCATAAATTCCCAAAAAATTCTCATAAATTGTTTGGATCATATCTTCATCAAATATGTCAAAAACCTTCCTTGTCTAGTTCAAAAATAATTCAACAATATTCATTTTCCTATTCTGTTGAGAGCAGCACTTTGTGAAGGAAGTACCACTTTGGCATGTCCAAATAGTATCCATTTTCTACAGTGCTTTCCTATGCCCAAATAACCATGCTCCATCAAATGCCAGCTCAATCCATTCATTATTTTGAGCCCAGCTTCAACATTCGTATTTATATTCAGTGTGGTACTTTGCAAAGCGAGTACCACCTAGGCTCCTCCTTTTGAGCTGAAAATTTGTGAAGACGGTCTTCTTAGTAACTGATCATCCTCAGCCAAAACTCACGCCCATTAGCCATGTACATTTCCCGTACCGCTAATCAAACACTTGGCTGCTAATTCATGTTTGAGCATTGATCGGTCTCCTTGTAAGAATCTTATGTTGTAATTTTCTTCCTAGCACCTACCTGGGGAGTTCCCAACCCACTAGACATGTCTATGCCGCCCAGAACATATGGCAACACCACGGTCACGCGGTGACCATGCGGAGGGCATGCGAGTTTACGCGCTCTAGAGTTGGGGCCCTCGGCCACCGCCCAAACCTCGACGTATCGCCACCAAACCATGTATTTATGATTAAATAGGTACTTATGTACCTAGAAATGATTTTTGGAAAAAATAAATAGCAAACCATGAGGCAGCTGCAGTTCAAATTTGACACGCTTCCAACTGAATCGGCGGAAATTTGTCTTTTTCACGAGAGGTGGATAAAAACTTTTTACACCCAACCATTTTGTCAATTGTGCATTAAATATGTCCTAGTATTTTAGAAAATTGATTTGGTACAATTTGCAACAATTATTTGGGAGGTCCTTCACAAAAAAACCTCCTTTTGGGCACTCGAAAAATGGAAAATGGTTTTTTCGTCCAAAGAAAATGAAAACTTCCTTAGGCAACATTGTTTGCCATTCCAATATGCACCCTTGTGCACAATATGAGATCATTTCAACAAACTATGCCATGGATGTGGCCATAAGATTGATCATTTGGCTTGAAAACCATTGATCTCCACACGTGATAGCTCGTTTCTGAGAACACTTTTTTAAAATAATTGCCGTATTACAAGTTTGTTATTTTTCCTGGAAACTTGGCCACAAATAATGACACAATGCGAAGGTTTCCCAATTTTTTGATTTTTTTGAATTTTTTATGCCCGTTTCAAAATGCGGTCAAAACGGCGGGAATGACCTGTTGGAGAACATTGCAGAAAATAAAAAATTTCAACGCTTTCACCAAGATCAATCTATGAGTTCATCTAGCAACGAGAGAGAGGAGTGCATCTACATACCCTTGTAGATCGCGAGCGGAAGCGTTCAAGAGAACGGGGTTGAGGGAGTCGTACTCGTCGTGATCCAAATCACCGATGATCCTAGTGCTGAACGGACAGCACCTCCGCGTTCAACACACGTACAGTTGGGAAGACGTCTCCTCCTTCTTGATTCAGCAAGGGGGAAGGAGAGGTTGATGAAGATCCAACAGCACGACGGCGTGGTGGTGGATGCAGCAGCGATCTCGGCAGAGCTTCGCCAAGCTTCTACGAGAGGGAGAGGTGTAGCAAGGGAGAGGGAGGCGCCAAGAGCATGGGTGCGGCTGCCCTCCCTCCCCCCTCTTTATATAGGCCCCCTAGGGGGGCGCCAGCCCTAGGAGATGCAATCTCCAAGGGGGGCGGTGGCCAAGGGGGGTGGCTTGCCCCCCAAGCCAAGTGGAGGCGCCCCCCACCCCTAGGGTTTCCAACCCTAGGCGCAGGGGTGTCCAAGGGGGGAGGAGGCGCACCAGCCCACCAGGGGCTGGTTCCCCTCCCACTTCAGCCCATGGGGACCTCCGGGATAGGTGGCCCCACCCGGTGGACCCCCGGGACCCTTCCGGTAGTCCCGGTACAATACCGGTGACCCCCGAAACTTTTTCGATGGCCGAAACTTGACTTCCTATATATAATTCTTTACCTCCGTACCATTCTGGAACTCCTCGTGACGTCCGGGATCTCAGTCGGGACTCCGAACAACTTTCGGGTTACTGCATACTCATATCTCTACAACCCTAGCGTCACCGAACCTTAAGTGTGTAGACCCTACGAGTTCGAGAGACATGCAGACATGACCGAGACGCCTCTCCGGTCAATAACCAACAGCGGGATCTGGATACCCATGTTGTCTCCCACATGCTCCTCGATGATCTCATCGGATGAACCACAATGTCAAGGATTCAAGCAACCCCGTATACAATTCCCTTTGTCAATCGGTACGTTACTTGCCCGAGATTCGTTCGTCGGTATCCCAATACCTTGTTTAACCTTGTTACCGGCAAGTCACTTTACTCG
Source organism: Triticum dicoccoides (assembly GCF_002162155.2). NCBI lineage: Eukaryota > Viridiplantae > Streptophyta > Magnoliopsida > Poales > Poaceae > Triticum > Triticum dicoccoides. The sequence continues at coordinate 648,537,376 of NC_041381.1, read as the reverse complement.
TACCGTAATGCATGATCCCGTGACCAGACACTTGGTCACATTGAGCTCATTATGATGATGCATTACCGAGTGGGCCCAGAGATACCTCTCCGTCATACGGAGTGACAAATCCCAGTCTCGATTCGTGCCAACCCAACAGACACTTTCGGAGATACCCGTAGTGCACCTTTATAGTCACCCAGTTACGTTGTGACGTTTGGCACACCCAAAGCACTCCTACGGTATCCGGGAGTTGCACAATCTCATGGTCTAAGGAAATGATACTTGACATTTGGAAAAAGCTCTATCTAAACGAACTACACGATCTTTGAGCTATGCTTAGGATTGGGTCTTGTCCATCACATCATTCTCCCAATGATGTGATCCCGTTATCAATGACATCCAATGTTCATAGTCAGGAAACCATGACTATCTGTTGATCAACGAGCTAGTCAACTAGAGGCTCACTAGGGACACGTTGTGGTCTATGTATTCACACGTGTATTACGATTTTCGGATAACACAATTATAACATGAATAATAGACTATTATCATGAACAAAGAAATATAATAATAACCATTTTATTATTGCCTCTAGGGCATATTTCCAACATGACCGTTCCTAGCTAGTGGTTGAATCTTGGAATTTTTTTGGTGTTTCTCTGATTAAATAGGTACTTATGTACCTAGAAATGATTTTTGGGAAAAAATAAAGAGCAAACTATAAGGCAGCTGCAGTTCAAATTTGACTCGTTTCCAACTGAATCAGCAGAAATTTGTCTTTTTCACCAGAGGTGGATAAAAACTTTTTACAACCAACCATTTTGTCAATTATGCATTAAATATGTCCTAGTGTTTTATAAAATTGATTTGATCCAATTTTGCAACAATTATTTGGGAGGTCCTTCACAAAAAAAACCTCTTTTGGGCACTTGAAAAATGGAAAATGGTTTTTTCGTCCAAAGAAAATAAAAACTTACTTAGGCAACATTGTTTGCCATTCCAATATGCACCCTTGTGCACAATATGAGATCATTTCAACAAACTATGCCATGGATGTGACCATAAGATTGATCATTTGGCTTGAAAGCCATTGATCTCCACACGTGATAGCTCGTTTCTGAGAACACTTTTTTAAAATAATTGCCGTATTACAAGTTTGTTCTTTTTTCTGGGAACTTGGCCACATATGATGACACAATGCGAAGGTTTCCCAATTTTTTGAGTTTTTTTGAAATTTTTATGCCCGTTTCAAAATGCGGTCAAAACGGCGGGAATGACCGTCCCTAGCTAGTGGTTGAATCTTGGAATTGTTTTGGTGTTTCTCTGATTAAATAGGTACTTATGTACCTAGAAATGATTTTTGGGAAAAATAAAGAGCAAACTATAAGGCAGCTGCAGTTCAAATTTGACCCGTTTCTAGCTGAATCAGCGGAAATTACAACTTTATTATTGCCTCTAGGGCATATTTCCAACAGTCTCCCACTTGCACTAGAGTCAATGATCTAGTTACATTGTGATGAATCAAACACCCATAGAGTTCTGGTGTTGATCATGTTTTGCCCTAGAGAGAGGTTTAGTCAACGGATCTGCTACATTCAGGTCCATATGTACTTTACAAATATCTATGTCTTCATCTTGAACATTTTCACGAATGGAGTTGAAGCGACGCTTGATGTGCCTGGTCTTCTTGTGAAACCTGGGCTCCTTGGCAAATGCAATAGCTCCAGTGTTGTCACAGAAGAGTGTGATCGGCCCCGACGCATTGGGTATGACTCCTAGGTCGGTGATGAACTCCTTCACCCAGATTGATTCATGCGCTGCCTCGAGGCTGCCATGTACTCTGCTTCACATGTAGATCCCGCCACGACGCTTTGCTTGCAACTGCACCAGCTTACTGCCCCACCATTCAGAATATACACGTATCCGGTTTGTGACCTAGAGTCATCCAGATCTGTGTCGAAGCTAGCATCGACGTAACCCTTTACGACGAGCTCTTCGTCACCTTCATAAACGAGAAACATATCCTTAGTCCTTTTCAGGTACTTTAGGATGTTCTTGACCGCTGTCCAGTGTTCCATGCCGGGATTACTTTGGTACCTTCCTACCAAACTTACGGCAAGGTTTACATCAGGTCTGGTACACAACATGGCATACATAATAGACCCTATAGCTGATGCATATGGGATGACGCTCATCTTTTCTCTATCTTCTGCCGTGGTCGGGCATTGAGCTGAGCTCAATTTCACACCTTGCAACACAGGCAAGAACCCCTTCTTAGACTGATCCATATTGAATTTCTTCAATATCTTATCAAGGTATGTGCTTTGTGAAAGACCTATGAGGCATCTCGATCTATCCCTATAGATCTTGATGCCTAGTATGTAAGCAGCTTCTCTAAGGTCCTTCATTGAAAAACACTTATTCAAGTAGGCCTTAATGTTGTCCAAAAGTTCTATATCATTTCCCATCAAAAGTATGTCATCTACATATAATATGAGAAATGCTACAGAGCTCCCACTCATTTTCTTGTAAATGCAGGCTTCTCCATAAGTCTGCATAAACCCAAACACTTTGATCATCTCATCAAAGCGAATGTTCCAACTCCGAGATGCTTGCACCAGCCAATAAATGGATTGCTGGAGCTTGCATACCTTGTTAGCATTCTCAGGGTCGACAAAACCTTCCGGCTGCATCATATATAGTTCTTCCTTAAGATGGCCGTTAAGGAATGCCGTTTTGACGTCCATCTGCCATATCTCATAATCATAGTATGCAGCAATTGCTAACATGATTCGGACGGACTTTCGCTTTGCTACGTGAGAGAAAGTCTCATCGTAGTCAACCCCTTGAACTTGTCGATAACCCTTAGCGACAAGTCGAGCTTTATAGATGGTAACATTACCATTCGCGTCTGTCTTCTTCTTAAAGATCCATTTGTTTTCTATCGCTCGCCGATCATCGGGCAAGTCTGTCAAAGTCCATACTTTGTTTTCATACATGGATCCTATCTCGGATTGCATGGCTTCAAGCCATTTGTTGGAATCTGGGCCCGCCATCGCTTCTTCATAGTTCGAAGGTTCACCGTTGTCTAAAAACATGATTCCCAGGACAGGATTGCCATACCACTCTGGTGTGGATCGTGTCCTCGTGGACCTACGGAGTTCAGTTGTAACTTGATCCAAAGTACCTTGATCATCATCATTAACTTCCTCTTCAGTTGGTGCTGGCACCACAAGAACATCTTCCTGACCTGTGCTACTCACCGGTTCAAGAGGTAGTACTTCATCAAGTTCCACTTTCCTCCCACTTACTTCCCTCGAGAGAAACTCTTTCTCCAGAAAGGACCCGTTCTTGGCAACACAGATCTTGCCTTCGGATCTGAGGTAGAAGGTATACCCAATGGTTTCCTTAGGGTATCCTATGAAGACGCATTTTTCCGACTTGGGTTCGAGCTTTTCAGGTTGGAGTTTCTTGACATAAGCATCGCATCCCCAAACTTTTAGAAACGACAGCTTAGGTTTCTTCCCAAACCATAATTCATACGGTGTCATCTCAACGGATTTAGACGGTGCCCTATTTAAAGTGAATGTAGCTGTCTCTAGAGCGTATCCCCAAAAAGATAGCGGTAAATCGGTAAGAGACATCATAGATCGCACCATATCCAATAAAGTGCAATTACGATGTTCGGACACACCGTTACGCTGAGGTGTTCCAGGCGGCGTGAGTTGTGAAACGATTCCACATTTCCTTAATTGCGTACCAAATTCATGACTTAAATATTCTCCTCCACGATCTGATCGTAAGAACTTTATCTTTCGGTCACGTTGATTCTCTACCTCATTCTGAAATTCCTTGAACTTTTCAAAGGTCCCAGACTTGTGTTTCATCAAGTATACATACCCATATCTACTCAAGTCGTCAGTGAGAGTGAGAACATAACGATATCCTTCGCGAGCCTCAACGCTCATTGGACCGCACACATCGGTATGTATGATTTCCAATAAGTTGGTTGCTCGCTCCATTGTTCCGGAGAATGGAGTCTTGGTCATTTTGCCCATGAGGCATGGTTCTCATGTGTCGAATGATTCATAATCGAGAGACTCTAAAAGGCCATCAGCATGGAGCTTCTTCATGCGCTTGACACCAATGTGACCAAGGCGGCAGTGCCACAAGTATGTGGGACTATCGTTATCAACTTTACATCTTTTGGTATTCACATTATGAATATGTGTAACATCACGTTCGAGATTCATTAAGAATAAACCATTAACCACCGGGGCATGACCATAAAACATATCTCTCATATAAATAGAACAACCATTATTCTCGGATTTAAATGAGTAGTCATCTCGTATTAAACGAGATCCAGATACAATGTTCATGCTCTAAGCTGGCACTAAATAACTATTATTGAGGTTTAAAACTAATCCCGTAGGTAAATGTAGAGGTAGCGTGCCGACGACGATCACATCGACCTTGGAACCATTCCCGACGCGCATCGTCACCTCGTCCTTCGCTAGTCTCCGCTTATTCTGCAGCTCCTGCTTTGAGTTACAAATATGAGCAACGGCACCGGTATCAAATACCCAATAGCTACTACGAGTACTGGTTAGGTACACATCAATTACATGTATATCACATATACCTTTAGTGTTGCCGGCCTTCTTGTCCGCTAAGTATTTGGGGAAGTTCCGCTTCCAGTGTCCGCTTCCCTTGCAATAAAAGCACTCAGTCTCAGGCTTGGGTCCATTCTTTGACTTCTTCCCGGCAACTGGCTAACCGGGCGCGGCAACTCCCTTGCCGTCCTTCTTGAAGTTCTTCTTACCCTTGCCTTTCTTGAACTTAGTGGTTTTATTCACCATCAACACTTGATGTTCCTTCTTGATCTCTACCTCCGCTGATTTCAACATTGAATATACCTCGGGAATGGTCTTTTCCATCCCCTGCATATTGAAGTTCATCACAAAGCTCTTGTAGCTCGGTGGAAGCGACTGAATGATTCTGTCAATAACCGCGTCATCTGGGAGATTAACTCCCAGCTGAGTTAAGCGGTTGTGCAACCCAGACATTTTGAGTATGTGCTCACTGACATAACTATTTTCCTCCATCTTACAACTGAAGAACTTGTCAAAGACTTCATATCTCTCGACCCGGGCATGAGCTTGGCAAACCATTTTCAGCTCTTCGAACATCTCATATGCTCCGTGTTGCTCAAAACGCTTTTGGAGCCCCGGTTCTAAACTGTAAAGCATGCCACACTGAACGAGGGAGTAATTATCAGCACGAGGCTGCCAAGCGTTCATAACGTCTTGGTTCTCTGGGATGGGAGCTTCACCTAGCGGTGCTTCTAAGCCATAATCTTTCTTTGCAGCTATGAGGATGATCCTCAGGTTCCGGACCCAGTCCGTATAGTTGCTGCCATCATCTTTCAGCTTGGTTTTCTCTAGGAACGCGTTGAAGTTGAGGTGGACATGAGCGTTGGCCATTTGATCTACAAGACATTTTTGTAAATACTTTTAGACTAAGTTCATGATAATTAAGTTCATCTAATCAAATTATTTAATGAACTCCCACTCAGATTAGACATCCCTCTAGTCATCTAAGTGATCCGTGATCCGAGTCGACTAGGCTGTGTCCGATCATCATGTGAGACGGACTAGTCATCATCGGTGAACATCTCCATGTTGATCGTATCTTCCATACGACTCATGTTCGACCTTTCGGTCTCTTATGTTCCGAGTCCATGTCTGTACATGCTAGGCTCGTCAAGTTAACCTAAGTGTTTATGCATGTGTAAATCTGTCTTACACCCGTTGTATGTGAACGTTAGAATCTATCACACCCGATCATCACGTGGTGCTTTGAAACAACGAACTTTCGCAATGGCGCACAGTTAGGGGGAACACTTTCATGAAATTATTATGAGGGATCATCTTATTTACTACCGTCATTCTAAGTAAACAAGATGCAAAAACATGATAAACATCACATGCAATCAAATAGTGACATGATATGGCCAATATCATATAGCTCCTTTGATCTCCATCTTCGGGGCTCCATGATCATCTTCGTCACCGGCATGACACCATGATCTCCATCATCGTGTCTCCATGAATTTGCTCGCCAACTATTACTTCTACTACTATGGCTAACGGTTTAGCAATAAAGTAAAGTAATTACATGGCGTTGAATCATTGACACGCAGGTCATACAATAATTAAGACAACTCCTATGGCTCCTGCCGGTTGTCATACTCATCGACATGCAAGTCGTGATTCCTATTACAAGAACGTGATCTCATACATCACATATATATGATTCATCACAACTTTTGGCCATATCACATCACAAGGCACATGCTGCAAAAACAAGTTAGACGTCCTCTAATTGTTGTTGCATGTTTTTTTACGTGGCTGCAATAGGGTTCTAGAAAGAACGTTTTCTTACCTACGTGAAAGCCACAACATGATATGCCAACTTCTATTTACCCTTCATAAGGACCCTTTTCATCGAATCCGCTCCAACTAAAGTGGGAGAGACAGACACCCGCTAGCCACCTTATGCAACTAGTGCATGTCAGTCGGTGGAACCTGTCTCACGTAAGTGTATGTGTAAGGTCGGTCCGGGCCGCTTCATCCCACGATGCCGCCGAAGCAAAATAAGACTAGTAGCGGCAATAAAGTTGACAACATCTACGCCCACAACAAATTGTGTTCTACTCGTGCAAAGAGAACTACCCATAGACCTAGCTCATGATGCCACTGTTGGAGAATGTTGCAGAAAATAAAAAATTTCTACGCTTTTACCAAGATCAATCTATGAGTTCATCTAGCAACAAGAGAGAGGAGTGCATCTACATACCCTTGTAGATCGCGAGCGGAAGCGTTCAAGAGAACGGGGTTGAGAAAGTCGTACTCGTCGTGATCCAAATCACCGATGATCCTAGTGCTGAACGAACAGCACCTCCGCATTCAACACACGTAAGGTTGGGAAGACGTCTCCTCCTTCTTGATCCGGCAAGGAGGAAGGAGAGGTTGATGAAGATCCGGCAGCACGACGGCGTGGTGGTGGATGCAGCAGCGATCTTGGTAGAGCTTCGCCAAGCTTCTACGAGAGGGAGAGGTGTAGCAAGGGGAGAGGGAGGCGCCAAGAGCATGGGTGCGGCTGCCCTCCCTCCCCCCTTTTTATATAGTCCCCCTAGGGGGGCGCCGGCCCTAGGAAATGCAATCTCCAAGGGGGCGGTGGCCAAGGGGGGTGGCTTGCCCCCCAAGCCAAGTGGAGGCGCCCCCCACCCTTAGGGTTTCCAACCCTAGGCGCAGGGGTTCCCAAGGGGGGAGGGGGCGCACCAGCCCACCAGGGGCTGGTTCCCCTCCCACTTCAGCCCATGGGGACCTCCGGGATAGGTGGCCCCACTCGGTGGACCCCCGGGACCCTTCCGGTGGTCCCGGTACAATACCGGTGACCCCCGAAACTTTTCCGATGGCCGAAACTTGACTTCCTATATATAATTCTTTACCTCCGGACCATTCTGGAACTCCTCGTGACGTCCGGGATCTCATCCGGGACTCCGAACAACTTTCGGGTTACTGCATACTCATATCTCTACAACCCTAGCGTCACCGAACCTTAAGTGTGTAGACCCTACGAGTTTGAGAGACATGCAGACATGACCGAGACGCCTCTCCGGTCAATAACCAACAGCGGGATCTGGATACCCATGTTGTCTCCCACATGCTCCTCGATGATCTCATCGGATGAACCACAATGTCGAGGATTCAAGCAACCCCGTATACAATTCCCTTTGTCAATCGGTACGTTACTTGCCCGAGATTCGATCGTCGGTATCCCAATAACTTGTTTAACCTCGTTACCGGCAAGTCACTTTACTCGTACCGTAATGCATGATCCCGTGACCAGACACTTGGTCACATTGAGCTCATTATGATGATGCATTACCGAGTGGGCCCAGAGATACCTCTCCGTCATACGGAGTGACAAATCCCAGTCTTGATTCGTGCCAACCCAACAGACACTTTCGGAGATACCCATAGTGCACCTTTATAGTCACCCAGTTACGTTGTGACGTTTGGCACACCCAAAGCACTCCTACGGTATCCAGGAGTTGCACAATCTCATGGTCTAAGGAAATGATACTTGACATTTGGAAAAAGCTCTATCTAAACGAACTACATGATCTTTGAGCTATGCTTAGGATTGGGTCTTGTTCATCACATCATTCTCCCAATGATGTGATCCCGTTATCAATGACATCCAATGTCCATAGTCAGGAAACCATGACTATCTGTTGATCAACGAGCTAGTCAACTAGAGGCTCACTAGGGACACGTTGTGGTCTATGTATTCACACGTGTATTACGATTTCCGGATAACACAATTATAACATGAATAATAGACTATTATCATGAACAAAGAGATATAATAATAACCATTTTATTACTGCCTCTAGGGCATATTTCCAACATGACCGTTCCTAGCTAGTGGTTGAATCTTGGAATTTTTTTGGTGTTTCTCTGATTAAATAGGTACTTATGTACCTAGAAATGTTTTTTGGGAAAAATAAAGAGCAAACTATAAGGCAGCTACAGTTCAAATTTGACCCGTTTCCAACTAAATCAGCAGAAATTTGTCTTTTTCACCATAGGTGGATAAAAACTTTTTACACCCAACCATTTCGTCAATTATGCATTAAATATGTCCTAGCATTTTAGAAAATTGATTTGGTCCAATTTTGCAACAATTATTTGGGAGGTCCTTCACAAAAAAACCTCCTTTTGGGCACTCAAAAAATGGAAAATGGTTTTTTCGTCCAAAGAAAATGAAAGCTTCCTTAGGCAACATTGTTTGCCATTCCAATATGCACCCTTGTGCACAATATGAGATCATTTCAACAAACTATGCCATGGATGTGGCCATAAGATTGATCATTTGGCTTGAAAGCCATTGATCTCCACACATGATAGCTCGTTTCTGAGAACACTTTTTTTAAAACAATTGCCGTATTACAAGTTTGTTATTTTTCCTGAGAACTTGGCCACATATAATGACACAACGCGAAGATTTTCCTATTTTTTATTTTTTTGAATTTTTTATGCCCGTTTCAAAATGCGGTCAAAACAGCGGGCATGATCGTTCCTAGCTAGTGGTTGAATCTTGGAAAACTTTTGGTGTTTCTCTGATTAAATAGATACTTTCGTACCTAAAAATGATTTTTAGAAAAAATATAAAGCAAACTATGTGGCAGCTACAGTTCAAATTTGACCCGCTTCTAGCTGAATCTGCGGAAATTTATCTTTTTCACCAGAGGTGGATCAAAACTTTTTACACCCAACCAATTGGTCAATTGTGCATTAAATATGGCCTAGTATTTTATAAAAATGATTTTGTCCAATTTTGCAACAATTATTTGGTAGGTTCTTCACAGAAAAACCTCATTTGGGACACTCGAAAAATGGAAAATGATTTTTTCGTCCAAAGAAAATGAAAGTTTCCTTAGGCAACATTGTTTGCCATTCCAATATGAACCCTTGTGCACAATATGAGACCATTTTTTTGATTTTTTTCATGTGTAAAAGTAGAAGAAAACCAAAAGGAAAAGCACAATTATATGTGCTCTATTCTCATTGGTGGGTTTAGTTGTGAGATGGATCGATGACATGGCGCCCATCCATCCGTCCAACTCTCCACCTCTCCATCCAGCCATCCATTCGCAGCCCAAACCCTAACCCGCACCCGCATCCTCCTCCCTCAGCTCCTCGCCGCCGCCACCTCCTCCCAGATCTCCCTCTCCCCGACCCAGACCTCCTTCTCTCTGCCATCCTAACCCCGCCGCCTGCCTCCCCCCATCCCAGCTGCCGACGACCTCCTCATCGCCCCCAAAGCCGACCATCCTCCCTTCCACCACCCCTCCTGTCCGAGTAGCCCCCTCGCGACCAAATCTCGCGAGCCAATTCCCCTCCCCTTCCCGCACCCCCACGCGTGCAATCCAGGCGGAGATGGACGCCGCCGCCGCCGCCGTCGCCCCCCATCCCCACCATTGATGGCCACCACCTCCTCGAGCAGGCGAGGCGGATTGGTGGCCTTGGCCACGCTGATCTAGCGGACACAGCCTCGATCCGGAGGGAGGGATTTGGCAGCCATGGTGATGGGGTCTCCTCCCTCCTCCCTCCCCTCGACGCCCTCCATGGTGATGGCTCTATTCCCTCGACGCTCGGCGGTCATCCTCCCTTAGGCCACCCGCCCAACTTCGTCCTCCTGCAGCAGCTCACCCGCCCCTCCTCCTCCTCCTCCTCCTCCCCGACATGCCTCTTCTCGTCGTCGTCCACAGGTACGTCTGAACTGCCTCCTCCTCCCGCTGATCCTTCACTTCCCCGTGGCCCTGGGCCGGCACTGACGGTTTCCTGGCTCCCGCAGGCGATTCCAGCATGGTGGTCATCGGCTCCGCAGACACCTTCGAGGACATCCATGCCAAGGTGCAAGGTGCGGCGCCGATCCCCTCCCTTCTCGTCCTAGCTTTTCTACCGATTCTTCACACTCTTGTTGACAGTACTATGCGTGCGCAAGTTTCCCTCTCACATGTGTTGCCTTTTGCAGTGGAGAAGCTCCCCGCCGTCTTCTACTACACGGTTGTCTGGTGTGGGTCATGTAAGTGCTGTCTCCGCGCCATGAATTGGGATTTCAGTGTGTGACTGGAGAGAGCTACTATTCTGTTGTTTGGTGTTGCAGGTCGGGCGATGGCACCTGTGATTGAGAAGATGAGCATCCAGTACCCCAAGACACCCATGTACAAGGTGGACATCGACATGGTGATTATGGACTATTTTACAACACATCATCCTCTGTTTTTACACGCAGTTGTAGAAGAAAATACTTTTACTTATTGCAAGTCGCGACTGTCATGCGTATGTTATGAATTCAGAAACTATAACATGTTTTTTTGCCATGGTGAAGGAGTAAACTGAACAATTAAGTTGCTAGTTCAGTATGTGAGTTACATCATGAGATGCTGCTGATAAGAGAGAGGCACTCTCTCCGTTGTATTTTCTGTTTATTGTCTTTAGTTAATGCGTCCCCATGTCTTGGTAGGTAATCGGTATCATGTCCATGTTGATGTCATGCGATGCTGCTGATAAGTCTGAAATTTTGCATGCGCAAAATCTAGGCGTCCCAGTTTAATTGGGCAGCACTTACTATCGTTGTAGCTAAGCTTCTGGTTGTTGCGAGAAAATGCTCGCTTCTGGGTGCGAGAAAATGGTCTTGCGGTCTTAATTTTTTGATCCAGTGGATTAGGGTCAGATATCATGCCATGTTGTGATGTTTGCTTATTAGGTATGTGCATTGATCTAGTCTTGCTAGATGTGCAGCAACGAATTGAGAGATATGATACTGATTCCTTTCTTGTTCAGTGTAAATTTATTACATAAACATGTGGAGGGCACTATGACTGTAGCAGAGTTGGTGATATGATACTGATTCCTTTCTTGTTCAATGTAAATTTAGTTTGAGGAGAGTTGGTGATAAACACTTACAAGTTCATGAATAACTAAGCAACTGTGATGCTGAAAAAACACTTCCTGCTGAGTATAGTACGACTCCATATTTGGCAACCACATGTCACAAGAACACCTTGGGACTGCTATTCGCTAAATACCTATTACTTTTGTTATTCTTTGTTCTATCTTGTTCTACCTTGTCCTTTTCTAATTGGGGAAAAGCAATAATCCTGTTTGGCTTTTGCTCAAGCGAATTTTTATATACGTACTATTTTCCCCCTGATCAAGTAGTTCATTGATTTGAATATACACATATGATGCATCACTGAACATGAAGTACATCACAAGGGTCAAGGATTAGGAAGGCTACCCTGCCATGGAAACTCGTCAACAAGGCCAACAGAGAGGCTCTCCAACACTCCCTCAGCCAATCTCACCCTGTAACTAACCTTCTTTTCTTCAGTTCATCCATTCATTCATCTTTAATTCTGCTATCCGATGCATGCGTGCACAGTGGATCTTTCATGATTTTGGCAAATTTAGACATATCAGACTATGTGCAAGCACACCACATGCCACACATTCCGAATGACTACTTTCTCTGCTTTCATACTAGTAGTGATTCTGCACATGGAAAATAGAATGGGCAAAGATTGAATGAAATTGTAATCTCTGTAGTGGCTTCTTTGTTGGATGTGAAGAAAACTGTGGATTGCATTCTTTTTGAAACAGAAATTACAGATTGCATCGACATAACTCATTTTCCTTTGTTAATGTTTACTGCTGATGGTGATTAAGCTGTCTTTCCATGTATGCTCTCGCAATTTAAACTAATTTTGCATGCTTCTTCCATGCATGTTTGCAGCTACATCTCTGGGTACAAGAACCAGTTCCAGAACTTCATCAAGCACCTGTGCAAGATGGGTGATGAGGTAGTACATTTTTCTACTGTCATTGGTTGAGTACTACTGAATACTGATGCTGGTGGGTTTGACACAACTACATGACAGTGGATTAGTAGCATGCATGTTTAACTTAGTTTCTGGTGTGGATATGCAATGTGACTTACAATTCCTAGCTGTGCATACTGTAGACAGTTGACTGTAGTGTGGTACAATTGCATGAAGATAGTCCACAACACAAAAACTATGTGTAATGGATCCATGACTTACAATCTGTACCCGAATACCATGTGTAATAACTGTTATTTTTTGCATCATCTAAACATTTTTTTGCTGTTGTATTGTTTCTCACTCATGATTGATCTATTGCCAGGTAAATGCTTTCAAATGTTGAAGGAGGAGGACAATAAGAACTTCTGTGATGTCTTGTCATCTACTTTCTTTTCTTTGCTGTAGAATAGTTTTGTTTGGCACTTACTGGTTCCTTGGACATAAAGATATGTACTGCTAGAATGAATGCATGTAAAGATATTTTGGGCTCGTATAATATTCCATGTTGCTTTGAAAATGTATCGGAACTGGGCTAGGCCCAAGATAACTTGTAGTGTGATATGTTGTAATGTCAATGGCATAATAAAAGAAGTTGGATTGGATCAATTATTTCAGCCCAGCCCAAGATATATTGAACAATTATTTCTGAGGGGAAAACTTGAGAGGCCCGGCAAAGAAATGACCCAGAAAAAACAAGACCAAAAAAGTTATGTCAAAAGGATAGGCAAAGAAATTTAAAAGGCCGAATTACTGGGCCAGGCCCATGTAGCTAGCGAAAATTAACAGAAAATATATATTAAAAAGGCTGAATTAATGGGCTCGGCCCATCTAAAGCACCGAAATGGACCGGGCTGATTCTAAGTAACGACCTTTTGAATTGGTCGCAATTTTGCCACGTCAGATTGCCACGTCGGATCCGACGTGGCCTGGGCAGACAGCTAGTGACCAAAACAAAAGGTCATGGGTTCAGCGATCTTTTGTTAAAGGTCGCTAATTTCAGTTTACGACTGCCAACTTTTGACCTTCTGTTTTTGGTCACAAAAAGGTCGCAAATGAAAAACAATGACCTTTTAGTGACCAATATTCAAGGTCACAAGTTGACATATTTCTTGTAGTGTCCGCTCCACAGATAGAACAAGATGGAGAATGTGCCATATGCCTTTCATGTCTAACCAGGCCGGTTGGGATTGAAGTATGCGCCAAACGCCACACGAAAACTCGGATTTTAGAAGGAACCTTCAATTTCCATAGCCGGGTCCATGAGTTATTGTCCGCGGCAATATTAGAATGGCCTGGTCGGTGCTCTAGCCAATCCTCTCTTTGTGTTTTGATAGCACAAATCATCCTGTAAGCTGACCTTACCGAAAAGATACCTCGCTTATCATAATGCCAAGCCCAGAAGTCCTCCTGTTGCCTTGTACTAAGTGGTATGTTGACAATAACCTCGACATCAGCACGTATGAAGTGCTCTGTTAGGGCTTGCTTGTTCCATGATCGGGTGACAGGATTGGTTAGGTCCAAAACCACCATCGGTGGGTTCGTTGACCGGGCGCAGATGGGCCTTAACTTATAGTCTCTCGGCAGCCAGTTGTCCTGCCAAACGTTTGTGCATGCTCCGGTGCCAATTCTCTTAATAAGCCCCAAGGAAAGAATGTCGCGTCCCTCCAAAAGAGACCACCAGACCTGGGAAGGGGCGCTTCCTAGCGTGGCGTTCAACAAATCAGTGTTTTGGAAGTAACAAGCTTTCAGAACGCGAGCGCTGAGGGATTCCGGCTGCTGCATCAACCTCCACGCTTGTCGGGCAAGAAGAGCCAGGTTGAACAACTCGATATCTCGAAAACCCAGGCCACCCATAAATTTAGGTTTTGACATCGTTTTCCACGACACCCATGTTGTTCTCCTCTCGCCATTTTTACTCCCCCACCAAAATTTACGGATCAAACTATTGATGTGCTCACATAAACTCCGGGGTAGCTTGAAACATGCCATCGAATATGTTGGGATGGCCACGGCTACAGACTTGATGAGGACCTTTTTCCCTCCCGCTGACAGACACTTCCCCATCCAACCCTGAACACGTTTCTAGATTCTGTCTTTCATATATTTAAAAGATCCTTCCTTTGCTCTGCCCACATCCGATGGCAAACCCAAATACTTTTCAGTTAACGACTCATTGTGTACATCAAGGATATTCTTGATTGCTTCCTTTGCCGAGTCCGCTACCCCCTTGCTGAAAAAAATCGATGATTTGTCCACATTTATTCTCTGACCCGAAGCATCGCAATAAACTCTCAGCAGCCCGTTAACGCATGTAGCAGACGCCTCATTTGCCTCAAAAAAGAGTAGGCTATCATTGGCAAAAAGGAGATGATTAACCAAAGGGGCTTCCGGCGCCACTGCAATTCCCTGAACCCCAATTTGGGACTTCAACAGGCAAGATAGTCCCTCCGCAGCAAGCAGGAATAGATATGGCGAGATCGGGTCTCCCTGCCGCAGTCCACGTGAAGGCCTGAAACCATCCAAACCGCCACCATTAAACAAAACGGAGAAAGAAACCGAAGTAACACACCTCATAATAGTCTCTGTAAATCTGGAACTGAAGCCCAACTTAATCATGACCGCTTTCAGATACGGCCACTCTAGGCGATCGTATGCCTTTATCATATCAAGTTTAAGCGCACAAAACCTGTTTCTCTTCACCCTCCTGGTTTTCATCGGCCTACTCCCACGTAAGCCGAGTACGAAACAAGGGACACACGGCAAAATAAAGAAGCTACGTCCACTTCAAAATAAGCCGTGTATCCCTGCAAAAGGCATTCGGCTTAAATAATATATTCAGCTTTTTTCTAAGTAAGCCGTGTGGCTGTAAAAAAGTACTTGGCTTACAACAAATAGATGCCAAAATTTTCTGCCATGTGGCCATTACTGCAGCCATTGATGGCTTTGTGGTGGTGCTAGTTATAAGCCGAGTACCCAATAATTAATTGCATTCGGCTTAGCGGTGCACAAACTATATATATACTGAAAAAAATATATTATAGTACTTAGTTATTGCATTTTGTTTCTTTTCTCTAATTCTCGTCCATTCTGTCTGGACTAGTTTTCATCACCCTTTCGATCCACCAGTTTCGAGCAACGGATAAGCACACGGCTTAAGCCTAATACATGACTTACATGTAAATCGTATGTCCACACGGCGTAGACAGACACCCAGCTTACATGTGGGACATGTGGCACTGTTGTTAGGTGCCGGCGGCCGTGTGCCCACTTTTTTTCTCGGGTGCCATCCTTTTATATTCGGCTTATCTATAAATCGAGTACCCGCACTTGGCTTATAGCACCTAATATAAGCCCAAACATATGAAGCCGAGTATATTAAACTTAGTATAACACCTGACTTTGACTTGCACTCACAGACGCACGTAGCAACCAACAAAGATGCAAACACAAGACACTGATTTAAAAAGTACTGCATGTGCAAATCTGTTATAGTATATACTAGCAAGAGAGTTGGCTCCCGAGTCTTGGAGGCTCTAGCAAGGGATCCTCTGCCGGAATGAAGCCTCTTGCCCAGGGAAAGGGGAGGGGTCGCCGTCGAGCTGCACATCGCCGGAAGGGGGCGGGAGAAGGGGTTTCGGCCGGTGCTCGGAGGCGAGGTCAGGGAAGAATCTTTCGACGACGGCCCATGTTCAGGCCCGGTAGCACTGGAAATGTGCGCTCTCAAGCCTTGACGCTGGGATAGTCCCACCTCGGGACTTTACTAGCATTACGACCAGTTTATTATATCGGAACTTCACAGGGGAGAGACTACAATAGAAGATGGTCATAGGATAGAAAAATAGAAAAACAAATATGAACCGTTGGATCTTCAATGGGTGCTTCAGATCAGGCAACTTGGGAGTACGTGGGAGGATCTTTATTGTATATAGCAGTCACACAAGGAGTTTTTCATGAAATGTACAGAGAATCCACCAGCCCACATGGAAAATCTGAAGCACCCATTAAAGATCCAACGGCCTCAACTTCTTTTTTCTATTTTTCTATCCTATGTCCAGCTTTTATTGTAGTCTCATCCACTTCACAGGGTGCTCGCCGAGTTCGGTGGTGCGATCTTGTAACCCAGATGATGAGGGGGCAATTGACAGTGACTGATGGCCCGGTCGTGTCGGCCCACAGCCCAATTACATGACGGGAGCAGGCTTCTGGGCCCGGTTGTGTCGGCCCCTAGCCCAATTACATGTGGGGAGAAGCTGACTGTCATTTTTAATTTATATTTTCTGATTCCTGTTTATTTATATTTTTTATACTTACTCCACGCAGATTTCTATTTACATTATTTTTATTTATAAATTTTATATGATTCATGTATATATTTGTTTAGTTATAATTCTCTATGATTCGGTGTTATATATTGATTGCTGATAGGAAAAGATCGAAACAAATCCCTATTTATTCATATTTTGTTACTTATTATTTGCTCTAGTTCCCGTTCATATCTTCTTACCTATAAATTTATATGATTCGTGTCTATATTTTTTTACTTATAATTCTCTATGATTCGTGTCTATAAATCAATGCCGAATGTGTAAAAAGATCGAGACAAGTGAACGCAAATCCTATACATTACTCTAAGCGGCCTAAGCGGCACTAGTGCCTCTCGCCGCCCGAAGCAAACCGGTATGGGCTATGCTCATCCTTCTTTCTCAGTGTGCCGCATTTTGGAGAGGCCCATCAAGAAAAGTAGCCATCTGTGATGAAATGGTCCACCGACCGTACCACGACTTTGGTCATTTTATTGTGCTAGATGAAAATTCATTTATTATATTTGGTGGTCCCTCTTCCGCCACGGATTTGAAAAACAAACGTGATAGATGCTCGATCGGTGTGTGGTAGATGTCAAACTTTTGGTTCCTTGAACGTTTTAACTCCAATGGATGCCCTACGGTCTTTCAAAACTTGTGAGGCCACAATGTGTGTGTCTGGCGGACTTTTTTTTTTTATCGCGCCCGTTGTTCAGACCTTGTTACCGTTGCCTGATGCAGCTGTGTATGGTCTGACGGCCGGATCCCAATGCCAGCCTCTCTGTACAAGAAAGGTGTACTCTGTTGGACTCTTTTTCTATCGCACCCTCTGTTTTGAGCTTGTTAACGTTGCTCCATGCAATCGTGTATGGTATGACTACTGAGTACCCGATGCCAACATCTCTAAACAAGAAACATGTGCTCAGTTTGACTCTTTTTTCTGTTGCGCCGCTATTTTGACCTTGTTAATGTTGCTGCATACAGCCTCTCTGTAGAAGCATGATGGATAATTTTTTACCCATGATTGCTGGCTACTCCCACTCGTTAAACCTGACATTGTTAAAGTTGAGGGATGATGCAGGCGGGTGGGTTCCCCTGTTAACCTCATTGTACAGCAGCGACGGAGGTGCATCATTGGGCGCTGGAAGGCATGGCGAATAGGTGGGCCAATGCGGCCGCTCACGAGGCTGGTACAACGCGGGTCCTTATCCTGAACGATGTCAAGGCTGGCGAGCAGTTTAGACTTTCAATTTAGATGAAATTTTGTTGTACCAATATGCCTTATTTTAAGGAAAATCAAATCTAGGATTCTGTTGAATCCAGGGTGGCCAATGGGTCGCCGACATACGAGCCACAGGAAGACAATGACAAACAGGCGAACGCAAGCAAGGCTCGAACTAAAACAATTGTGTATCTCACAAACATTAGTTAACATCCAAAACCGCATAACCGCTCTATGAAAGGGGATAAAAAAATTGTGAATCTGCAATGGTCCAATAGTAAACAAGACTTTCAAATCTTTATAATGTTAGTTGTTGGATTTTGATGTATATTGTGTAGCAATCTAACCCGGCACCGAAGATTTAGTACGTGCAAACCGATTATGATATGAGGTCTGCTCCTGTACAACCCCAACCCAAACTCATTAAGGGCAGTATAGTCTTTTGCCATTAATTAGTGATTATCTTTACTATTAAATTGCTTGAGGTAGGTTCGTCATTTTTGTTCCGATATTTTCTTTCCAAATGTGCCCCTGATGGTTCGGATGTTTTACATGGTCTACCACTGCTAAGTCAAACTGAATGGTTCATTTATTTCCTTCTCAACCTCTCGCTCGGGTCAATCCCTCTTCGGCGGAAGGAGCTCCCGCGCTGCTACTGGATGGACCCCGCCACCATCAGAAGGGGTATCCGCGCCTCCATTGGATGGAGCTCCCGTACTACCGCCCCACTAGGAACTCGTGCCCCCATTAGAAGAAGCTCCTGCATCGCCGAGCGCGGTACTAGCATCTATCTCCATGAATGTGCCGCCCTCGGGCTGCTCCGTGTGGGCCCGTCGTTCTCCCCTACTACACAAGCGTGGCGCCCAGCCTACTCCGCGCATGCCGACCGAATCGGTCATGGTCCTCGTGAGGGTTGCACTCGGGGCCAAGGGCGGAACGGCGGCGGCATGCTCGAGCCGGGGCACCCTTTCACGGGAACCGGAATTAGAGGTGAGGCGGATGGCACGTTGAGCAGGTAGGGGCTCGCGGAGGAGGAACGACAGGCTCCTGCAGGCCAGTGGGAGTGACGTTGCCGTCGTGGACAAATAGGGCCCGCGGCCGGCAGATTGGGAGGTCGGCTTCGGGCTGGGAGCGGTGGGCACGGGGTAGAACGATGGCTAGAGAGGAGCTCGAGTGTGTGGCACGCTAGACTTGCTCTGGCCGATGGGGCGATAGAGGGTGATGGTGGCGTCGGGGTAATGAAGGAAGAGAGAGCGAGAGTGGGAGGGACCCGATTGGAAGAAAAGAGCCGACGGTGGGGGGCTAAGTGCAAAAGGAGAAGGGCCACCATTCGTGGTGGTAAGAGTTATAAGGGGACAACTACGGTGGGCTCTAGGGTTTGCATCGGTTGGGCCTTGGGACGGTTTGGGCTGGGAGAAGGCCGGCGCTGGCAGGATGGGAGGTGGGTGATAACCCACAAGTATAGGGGATCGCGACAGTCTTTGATGGTAGTATTTCACCCAAATTTATTGATTCGACACAAAGGGAGCCAAAGAATATTTATGAGTCTTAGAAGTTGAGTTATCAATTCAATCACACCTAAAGAATAATATTTCTGCATCAAAGTATTTAGTGGCACACTAGTATGATAGTTTTGATAGTAACGGTAACAGTAGCAATGATAGCGGTGACAATAATAGTAGTAGTTTTGTAGTGATTGTAACAGCAGCAACAAGAGCAGTAACTTGACAGAGATCAATATGAGCAAAGTGTAGGCATTGGATCAACAATGGATATTTGTGTTGGATGACATTCATCATGCGATAGTCACAACCTAGAGTGATACATAAAAAGAACTTGCATGACATCTTTTATCCTACCCTCCCGTGGCAGCGAGGTCCATAAGAAAATCTAAGGGATATTAAGGTATCTTTTCATAGAGAACCGAAACAAACCATTAACACACTGTGAATACATGAACTCCTCGAAGTATAGTCCTCCCTGAAGAGTATCCCAATTATTGTCACCTTAGGGTCTACAGATCAGAATAATAACAAGTGCATACAACTAGTAGATAGGATCAAGAATTCAAATATATTCATGAAAACATACAGGTTTTAAATCCAAAATCATGGCACTCAAGCCCTAGTAACAAAAATTAAGCATAACAAAGTCATAGCAACATCAATCTCACAACATAGTGGATACTAGTGATCAAGCCCTAACAAATTGACTTGATTGCATGATAAATCTCATCCAACTCCATCATCATCCAGCAAACCTATGAAGGAATTACTCACTCCTAGTGGTGAGTGATACGTCCATTTTGCATCATGCTTTTATATCAATATTTATTGCATCATGGGCTGTTATTACACATTATATCTCAATACTTATGGCTATTCTCTCTTATTTTACATGGTTTACCATGAAGAGGGGTAATGTCGGTAGATGGAATTCTGGCTGGAAAAGGAGCAAATATTGGAAACCTATTCTGCACAGCTCCAAAAATCCTGAAACTCCAAGAAAGTTATTTTTGGAATTAATAAGAATTATTGAGCGAAGAAACTACCAGAGGGGGCCCACACCCTGGCCAGGAGGGTGGGGGCGCGCCCCTTGTCTCCTGGATCCCCTGGTGGCCCTACGGTGCCCATCTTCTGCTATATGAAGGCTTTTACCCTGGAAAAAATCATAAGCAAGCTTACGGGACGAAACTCCGCCGCCACGAGGCGGAACCTTGGCAAAACCAATCTAGGGCTCCGGCAGAGCTGTTCTGCCGGGGAAACTTCCCTCCGGGAGGGGGAAATCATCACCATCGTCATCACCAACGATCCTCTCATTGGGAGGGGGTCAATCTCCATCAACATCTTCACCAGCACCATCTCCTCTCAAAATCCTAGTTCATCTCTTGTATCTAATCTTGTATCAAAACCACAAATTGGTACCTGTGGGTTGCTAGTAGTGTTGATTACTCCTTGTAGTTGATGCTAATTGGTTTACTTGGTGGAAGATCATATGTTTAGATCCTTAATGCATATTAATACTCCTCTGATTATGAACATGAATATGCCTTGTGAGTAGTTACTTTTGTTCATGAGGACATGGGTGAAGTCTTGCTATTAGTAGTCATGTGAATTTGGTATTCGTTCGATATTTTGATGAGAAGTATGTTGTCTCTCCTCTAGTGGTGTTATGTGAACGTCAACTACATGACACTTCACCATTATTTGGGCCTAGAGGAAGGCATTGGGAAGTAATAAGTAGATGATGGGTTGCTAGAGTGACAGAAGCTTAAACCTTAGTTTATGCGTTGCTTCGTAAGGGGATGATTTGGATCCATATGTCTAATGTTGTGGTTAGGTTTACCTTAATACTTCTTTTGTAGTTGCGGATGCTTGCAATAGGGGTTAATCATAAGTGGGATGCTTGTCCAAGTAAGGTAAGTACCCAAGCACCGGTCCACCCACATATCAAATTATCAAAGTACCGAACGCGAATCATATGAGCGTGATGAAAACTAGCTTGACGATAATTCCCATGTGTCCTCGGGAGCTCTTTTCTCATTATAAGAATTTGTCCAGGCTTGTCCTTTGCTACAAAAAGGATTGGGCCACCTTGCTGCACTTTATTTGGTTTCATTGCTTGTTACCCGTTACAGATTATCTTATCACAAAGTTATCTGTTACCTACAATTTCAGTGCTTGCAGAGAAAACCTTACTGAAAACCGCTTGTCATTTCCTTCTGCTCCTCGTTGGGTTCGACACTCTTACTTATCGAAAGGACTACGATAGATCCCCTATACTTGTGGGTCATCAAGACTCTTTTCTGGCGCCGTTGCCGGGGAGTGAAGCACCTTTGGTGAGTGGAACTTGGTAAGGAAACATTTATATAGTGTGCTGAAATTTTCTGTCACTTGTTACTATGGAAACTAATCCTTTCAGGGGCTTGTTCGGGGTATCTTTACACTGACCAGTAGAGCAAAGAGTTGATCCTCAACCTACTGAACCTACTGAAAATATTTACTTTGAGATTCCTTCGGGTATGATAGAGAAATTGCTAGCTAATCCTTTTGCAGGAGATGGAACATTGCATCCCAATTTACACCTTATCTTTGTGGATGAAGTTTGTGGATTATTTAAGCTTGCAGGTATTCCCGATGATGTTGTCAAAAGGAAGGTCTTCCCTTTATCTTTGAAGGAAGATGCATTGACATGGTATAGGCTATGTGATGATGCGGGATCTTGGAATTACAAACGATTGAAGTTGGAATTTCACCAGAAGTTCTATCCTATGCACCTTGTGCATCGTGATCGTAATTACATATATAATTTCTGGCCTCGCGAAGGAGAAAGCATCGCTCAAGCTTGGGGGAGGCTTAAGTCAATGTTATATTCATGCCCCAATCATGAGCTCTCAAGAGATATGATTATTCAAAACTTTTATGCTCGGATTTCTCTCAATGATCGCACCATGCTTGATACTTCCTGTGTTGGTTCTTATATGCTGAAGACTACTGAATTCAAGTGGAATTTATTGGAAAGAATTAAACGTAACTCTGAAGATTGGGGTTCCGACGATGGTAAGGAGTCAGGTATAACACCTAAGTTTGATTGTGTTAAATGTTTTATGGATACCGATGCTTTTCGTGGATTTAGCGCTAAGTATGGACTTGACTCAGAGATAGTAGCTGCTTTTTGTGAATCTTTTGCTACTCACGTTGATCTCCCTAAGGAGAAGTGGTTTAAATATAATCCTCCCATTGAAGTAAAAGTAGTTGCACCTATTACAGATGAAGAAAAGACTATCACTTATAATGATCCTATTGTTCCTACTAGTTATGTTGAGAAACCACCTTTTCCTGTTAGGATAAAGGATCATGCTAAAACTTCAACTGTTGTTCGTAAGAGTAATACTAGACCTTATACACCTCTTGAGCAAATCAAAGTTGAACCTAGTATTGCTATGGTTAAAGATCTCTTGGATGATAATTTAGATGGGCATGTTATTTACGTCTGTGAACAGGCTGCTAACATTGCTAGACCAGATGCTAAGATACATAGACCTATTGTAGGCATGCATATTATTTCTGTTAAAATAGGAGATCATTGTTATCATGGCTTATGTGATATGGGTGCTAGTGCTAGTGCAATACCCTATGACTTATATAAAGAAATTATGCATGATATTGCACCCGCTGAAATAGAAGATATTGATGTTACTATTAAGCTTGCCAATAGGGACACCATTAAACCAGTAGGGATAGTTAGAGATGTTGAAGTCTTGTGTGGGAAGGTTAAATATCCTGCTGATTTTCTTGTTCTTGGTTCCTCACAAGATGACTTTTGTACCATTATTTTTGGTAGACCCTTCTTGAATACTGTTAACGCTAGGATTGATTGCAAAAAGGATGTTGTTACACTTGGCTTAGGGGATATGTCACATGAGTTTATTTTTGCTAAGTTTCATAGACAACCCCGTGATAAAGAATCACCTAGTAAGGATGAGATTATTGGTCTTGCTTCTATTGCCGTGCCTCCTACTGATCCGTTAGAACAACATTTGCTAAACCATGAAAATGATATGTTTATGAATGAAAGAAGGGAAATAGCTGAAGTGTTCCTTCAACAGGGTCCTATTCTGAAACACAACTTACCTGTTGAAATCCTAGGGGATCCCCCTCCACCCAAGGGTGATCCCATGTTTGAACTCAAACCACTACCCGATAATCTTAAGTATGCTTATCTTGATGAAAAGGAAATATATCCTATTATTATTAGTGCTAACCTTTCAAAGCAAGAAGAAGAAAGATTATTGAAAACTCTGAAGAAGCACCGTGCTGCTATTGGATATACTCTGGATGATCTTAAGGGCATTAGTCCCACTCTGTGTCAACACAAAATAAAAGTGGAGAAAGATGCCAAACCAGTTAGAGATCCTCAACGACGATTAAATCCTAAGGTGAAGGAAGTGGTAAGAAAGGAGATACTAAAGCTCCTTGAGGCAGGTATAATTTATCCCGTTGCTGATAGTGAATGGCTAAGTCCTATCCATTGTGTTCCTAAAAAGGGAGGTATTACTGTCGTTCCTAATGATAATGATGAATTTACCCCACAAAGAATTATTACAGGTTATAGGATGGTAATTGATTTCTGTAAATTAAATAAAGCTACTAAGAAAGATCATTACCCTTTACCTTTTATTGATTAAATGCTAGAAACACTATCCAAACACACATATTTCTGCTTTCTAGATGGTTATTCTGGTTTCTCTCAAATACATGTGTCAGCGGAGGATCAATCAAAAACTACTTTTACTTTCCCTTTCGGTACTTTTGCTTATAGACGTATGCCTTTTGGTTTATGTAATGCACCTGCTACCTTTCAAAGATGCATGATGGATATATTCTTTGACTTTTATGGAAAGATTTGTGAGGTATTCATGGATGATTTCTCCGTTTGTGGATCCTCTTTTGATGATTGCTTGAGCAACCTTGATCGAGTTTTGCAGAGATGTGAAGACACTAGTCTCGTCTTGAATTGGGAAAAGTGCCACTTTATGGTTAATGAAGGCATTGTCTTGGGGCATAAGATTTCTGAGAGAGGTATTGAAGTTGATAAAGCTAAAGTTGATGCTATTGAAAAGATGCCATGTCCCAAGAACATAAAAGGTATAAGAAGTTTCCTTGGCCATGCCAGTTTTTATAGGAGGTTCATTAAGGACTTTTCTAAAATCTCTAGGCCTCTGACTAATTTATTGCAAAAATATATTCCTTTTGTCTTTGATGATGATTGTGTAGAAGCATTTGAAATACTTAAGAAAGCTTTGATCACTGCACCTTTTGTTCAGCCACCTAATTGGAATTTACCCTTTGAAATTATGTGTGATGCTAGTGATTATGCTGTAGGTGCTGTTCTAGGGCAAAGAGTTGATAAGAAATTGAATGTTATGCAGTATGCTAGTAAAACTCTCGACACTGCTCAGAGAAATTATGCTACTAATGAAAAGTGTTCTTAGCAGTCGTATTTGCATGTGATAAGTTTAGACCTTACATTGTTGATTCCAAAGTTACTATTCACACTGATCATGCTGCTATTAAATATCTTATGGAAAAGAAAGATGCTAAGCCTAGGCTCATTAGATGGGTTTTCTTGCTCCAAGAATTTAATTTGCATATTATTGATAGAAACGGAGCTGAGAACCCCTTTGCAGACAACCTGTCTAGGTTAGATAATGTTCTTGATGACCCACTACCTATTGATGATAGCTTTCCTGATGAACAATTAATGGTCATTAATGCTTCTCGTACTGCTCCTTGGTATGCTGATTATGCTAATTACATTGTTGCTAAATTTATACCACCTAGTTTCACATACCAGCAAAAGAAAAAGTTCTTTTATGATTTAAGACATTCCTTCTGGGATGACCTACACCTTTATAAGGAGTAATGGTGTTATTAGACGTTGTGTAGCTGACCATGAACAGGAACAGATCCTATGCAAGTGTCACTCCAAACCATATGGGGGACACCACGCTGGAGATAGAACTGCGCATAAGGTATTGCAATCCGGTTTTTATTGGCCTACTCTCTTCAAAGATGCTCGTAAGCTTGTTTTGTCTTGTGATGAATGCCAAAGAATTGGTAATATTAGTAGATGTCAAGAAATGCCTATGGATTATTCTCTTGTTATTGAACCATTTGATATTTGGGGCTTTGATTATATGGGACCTTTTCCTGCCTCTAATGGTTATACACATATTTTAGTTGCTGTTGATTACGTTACTAAGTGGGTAGAAGCTATTCCAACTAGTAGTGTTGATCATAACACCTCTATTAAGATGCTTAACGAAGTTATTTTTCCGAGGTTTGGAGTCCCTAGATATCTTATGATTGATGGTGGTTCACATTTTATTCATGGTGCTTTCCGTAAGATGCTTGCTAAGTATGATGTTAATCATAGAATTGCATCTCCTTATCACCCACAGTCTAGTGGTCAAGTAGAGTTGAGCAATAGAGAGCTCAAATTAAAGACTGTGAATAGATCTAGAAAGAATTGGTCCAAGAAACTTGATGATGCACTATGGGCCTATAGAACTGCATATAAAAAATCCTATGGGTATGTCTCCGTATAAGATGGTTTATGGAAAAGCATGTCACTTACCTCTATAACTAGAACATAAGGCATATTGGGCTATTAAAGAGATCAACTATGACTTCAAACTTGCCGGTGAGAAGAGGTTATTTGATATTAGCTCACTTGATGAATGGAGAACCCAGGCTTACGAGAATGCCAAGCTGTTCAAAGAAAAAGTTAAAAGATGGCATGACAAAAGAATACAAAAGCGTGAGTTTAACGTAGGTGATTATGTATTGCTATTCAACTCTCGTTTAAGATTTTTTGCAGGAAAACTTCTCTCTAAATGGGAAGGTCCTTACGTTATCGAGGAGGTCTATCGTTCCGGTGCCATAAAAATCAACAACTTCGAAGGCACAAGTCCGAGGGTGGTGAACGGTCAAAGAATCAAACATTATATATCAGGTAATCCTATCAATGTTGAAACTAATATTATTGAAACCGTAACCCCGGAGGAATACATAAGGGACACTTTCCAGAATGTTTCAGACTCCGAAAAGGAATAGGTATGTGGTACGGCAAGTAAACCGACTCCAAAACAGTTCTAATGGCAATTTTTCTCCGTTTTGGAATATTTAAGAATTTTGGAAAGAAAGAAGTAATCCGGGAAGGACACGAGGCCTCCACGAGGGTGAAGGGCGCGCCCACCCTTAGTTGGTGCGCCCCCTGTCTCATGACCACCTCGTGTGCCTCCCGGACTCCTTTTCTTGCATGTTACGTATTTTGGTCGGTAAAAATTCATTATATAATCTCCCGAAGGTTTTGACCACCGTATCACGCAAATATCCTCTGTTTTCATTTCGAGTTGTTTCTATTACAGATTTAGAGCAATATGTCGTCTCAAGATTCGGAAGGGGAGAGCTATGTGGCTGATTACCTTGCAGACCCTAAGGTCTATGGGGACTTAGAGCATGGTGGCTGGACCACTAAAGAAGAGGAAGATTATGAGCCTAAGGGAAAGGAGGAGACGAGTTCAGACGAAGACGAAGCCCCATTGCCTCAACCTAGGGACATGCATGTGGAGTTTAAAAAGTCAAGCCTCCCTGATAGAGAAAAGAAGCCAAAGATCGAGTTTATCCCTTTTCGTCTCTTGCAGGAAAATAATCTCCCGAAGGTTTTGACCACCGTATCACGCAAATATCCTCTGTTTTTGTTTCGAGTTGTTTCTGTTACAGATTTAGAGCAATATGTCATCTCAAGATTCGGAAGGGGAGAGCTATGTGGCGGATTACCTTGCAGACCCTAAGGTCTACGGGGACTTAGAGCATGGTGGCTGGACCACTAAAGAAGAGGAAGACTATGAGCCTAAGGGAAAGGAGGAGACGAGTTCAGACGAAGAAGAAGCCCCATTGCCTCAACCTAGGGACATGCATGTGGAGTTTAAAAAGTCAAGCCTCCCTGATAGAGCAAAGAAGCCAAAGATCGAGTTTATCCCTTTTTGCCTCTTGCAGGAAAATAAACAGGAACTATGCAAAAGAAGATTAAGTCTTGAGCAAGAGATCGATGACCTAAAGGAGCAAAATATTATCCTCAAGCGTAAATTGAGGAAGAAGTCTACATCATCAACAATTCCTACTTCACCACCTCCGAGGACATAATCACTTGGGTATGGCACTAGTGCAGAACCGACCTTTAGTGCCGGTTCGTAACGACCTTTACTGCCGGTTCGGCATCCGACACTAAAGAGTGGGGACTAAAGGCCCCCACCTTTAGTACCGGTTCATCACGAACCGGCGCTAAAGTGTCACCACGTGGCACGAGCTAGTGCGTGTAGGACATTAGTACCGGTTGGTAACACCAACCAGTACTAAATGTTGGGGGGGGGGGTTGGCTTTATTTTCCATTTAATTCTTTTTTGTTTGCTGGTATTTCACGATACTACAAATTGTACATGTTATGCATATATATAAATAGATTTTCTCGTACGTAGAACCGCATATATATATATAAATATATATCATCGAATGTCTCACAACCAACACCATTAATTATTCACACATACACATGTATATACATATACAATTTCTCCTACATGTTGCCTTGGTGCCTTCGGAGCATGATGACAAGTGGTTCATGGGGGCGGTAGTGGGTAATAGTATTCTCCTTTGGGATCTATGACCTGGTCGAGCAAAAATCCGGCTATTTCCTCTTGAAGTGCTAGTATGCGGTCCGCTGGTAGGAGCTTATCCCGCACCTCTCTGAACTGTTAAGAAGGAGATCAATATGCATGTGTATTAGTTGTGTGACTAGATATCGATAATGGTGTGAATAGTGTTCTGACAAACGTACCTAGTCCTGTCTTTGAGATCTGCTCCTTTCGGACGCCATCATGCGAATGTTCTCGCAAACGTAGAATGCACACAGATCATTCCCCTACGCCTGCTTCAGGGCCTTTACAAGAATGGAATTGAATTAGATAATGATTAATCAAGCATGATAATTAATTAATGGTATTGAAACAAGAATTAAAGAGATGGTAGCTAGCTAGTACTACTTAATTACTTACCTTTGGTCGATGCCAAAACAACTTTTTTGCCCATTTGCCTGGAGTTACCTTGATGAACTTTGCCCAAGCCCTGCCCGCCGGCAAAGAAAATTAATAAAGGGGCTATTAAATAGTTCATATCAGGAAATGACGAACTAATAATAGTCCGAGATATAGTTAATAATGATTGAAATTACATGTTGACTATCCCCTTCACGATGGTGTAGTCTTTATCTTTTTTAAGTAGTGAGTCCAGTACTTCAACTGTTCCTTTGTCAACTTTAATGTCTAACAAGATCCAGTGGAAACTGCATGCGCACACGTTTGCATGTCTTAATTAAGCAGGCATGTGCATAAAATTAACCAACTACCGTAAACCATATACACTTAATTATTAACATCTAGCTAGCTAGTAAGCAAAAACAGAATTTGTAGTACAAGACAGTGTGACTCACAAGAAGTTGTAAGGAAGTAGTATATCTTCATTGGTATTGAGGCGCTTCAAGAACTCTAGCATGCTTTCCTCTACACTTGCTTGATAAATTGGAAGCTTCCATATGTACCCATTAATGGTATTTGGGTTAATGAACCCAATGCCATAGCGTCCAGATCTTTTCATTTCATACATCTTCATCCTGCATATAATACCACAGAAAAGAATATAGTGAGGATAATTACATGTAATGATTGATCAAAATGATCACTACATAGCTAGCTTGAGACTTAAATTGCAGAAAGAAATCACTTACAGCCAATAGCAACTGACGATAGACTTGTTGAGTGTGTCTTGATTGTATAACTGAAATAGTTCTGAACACTCAACGGACAGAGCTTTCTCATGGAAGTAATGCTCATGCTTGACATTCACCATGAGGGACTCTCGATTGGAAATCTTGGTAATGTTCATGTACCATTGATGCAATTCATACATTCTCGTTGGGAGGTTCTCGACCTTGTCTGGCTCGACCAAAGGTTGGCCCCGGACATATTTCCGTTTTATTTCCTCCTCTCTAAGCCGAGGCATGGGCTCGATTTCGAGGAGTTGTCCAACAGTGATCTTGAGCATTTCAGCCTGCATTATATGCTCCTCGATTATTACCACATCGCCCAGCTGGGGAACGTTAATGGTTTGCCCACAATAATATTGGGCGCGCGTACTCTCATGTGTTGTTGGCACAACAAGCGGGGGGATCGATTGTGCCGCCTGTTCTCCCAGCTGGGGAACGGTTTTCCCGCATTTTTTGCCAGCTGCTTGTTGGCTCGAGCTCGAGCTCGCTTCCTTCTGTAGCCGTGCTCGATGTAGCTTCCTGATTTGGCGCTCATAGTCTGAGTCAACAGGCTTGGGAGCTGGTGCTCTAGCCATACAAATGAAGTGGTCAATCGTTTTCTTAGGCACTTTCTCCTTTGGCGGCGGTGCCGGTTTCGGTCCAAAATGGGCGTCCACTTGGGCCTGCACTATGGCTGCATTTTGCTCCTCAGTCATGTCGTAAGGCCTCTGAGGAACAGGAGCGAGGCTTGGACCATATTTATATCGGTTGTCTCCGCCTGTACTTCCTGTACTACCTCGACTCGTACCGCTACGCACCATAGCTGCGGCGTGTCTCTTCTGCAATTGCTGAGATGGCAGAGACGGCTGACGTGGCTGACGCTGTGCCGGACTTGAAGCAGGAGGAGTGCCCTGACACTTTGTCGGACTTGAAACCGGAGGAGTGGCCTGACGCTGTGCCGGACTTGAAGCAGGAGGAGTGGCCTGACACTGTGTCAGACTTGAAACCGGAGGAGTGGCCTGACGCTGTGCCGGACTTGAAGCAGGAGTCTGCTCACGCATTCAGGGACTTGAAGGAGGTGGCGGACTTCGAGGAGGAGTTGGCTTACGCGTTAGTAGACTTGGAGGAGCGGGAGTCTGCTGACTCGGTGGCGGACTTCGAGGAGGAGTTGTCTCACACGTTTGTGGACTTGGAGGAGCGGGAGTCTGCTGACTCGGTGGCGGACTTCAAGGAGGAGTCGGCAAACGACGCGGTGTCGGTGGACTTGGAAAGATGATGCAATCCTTTCTCCATAGGATGATACGATGTATGGCCTCTCCCAGTGTGCGCTCACCTTCACCTCCAGCAATGTCAAGTGCTAGCATCGAATATGGCTCCACCACTTCATCAACTATGACACGAGCATAGCCCTCTGGAATCAGGATGCAATGGAAGGTTGCTTCGGGGGTAATTGTGAAAGCAACGTCATCCGCCACCTTCATGGATATGTTCTTCATTTTGGAGTGTAGCTCATAGTTAGTGTTCTCTATGATGTCATCCACAGGGTATGTATCCAGCAGTGTGTCGCCCGAGGCAGAACCAACGCTGCTTCTTGGCATGGATGGGACAGTGCTATCCAATGCTGGACGATCATCCGCTTGCTGCTGCCGCTGCTGAGACCCCCTTTCCTGGCTAAGTGAGACGATCTGCTACTGCTGCTGCTGGAATTTGAGTGCCAAGTCCGCGTGCCTTGCTTCTAGACCTTGAAGGCGTTCTGCGTCCTGCTTCCTCTGCTCCTCCACCAACTTCCTCTTCCTCTCCTCCTCCATCTTCTTTCTTGCACGGGACCTGTAGTCGTCATTCCAGTCCGAAAAGCCCTCATACCAGGGAATAACGCCCTTGCCTCGTGTTCTTCCCAGGTGTTAAGGATTTCCCAGGGCGCACGTAAGCTCGTCGTGCTCTCTGTTGGGCGTGAACACCCTCGTTTGAGCTTCTTCTATTGCGTCAAGTATCTTTTGTTTGGCTCCTTTTAGACTTGCCTTCTGCGAAACTAGGCATGTCTTCGGGTCCAACGCCCCCCATGCGCATAGAACCAAGTTCTGCACCCGGGGGGCCAGCTCCTAGTAACCGGAGTGACCCCTGCATCCTCCATATCTTGCTCAAACTTATCCCACTTAGGCATTCCCACCGCGTAGCCACCTAGACCCAGCCTATGGAACTGCGTCTTTTTTGCGGCATTGGCCTTGTTTTTTTATCGACCGTTCCTTAGATAATTCTGAATCCTTGAATTTCATGAAATCGTCCCAGTGTTCTCTTTGCTTCTCCAGTGTTCCCGTGAAGTCTGGAGTCTTCCTTTCTGCTGCAAGATAGTTGGCCCATACAGTTTTCTTGTGGGTGTTGAATGCAATTGCCATCTTCTTAAGAGCAGCGCCCTTGACTTTCTCCACATCTGCTTTAGTGAAATAATCTGGTAGGGTGAAATGTTCCATCAGAGAATCCCAAAGGGTTTTTTTGCTCTGTCGTCGACCCAAGTAACACCTGGATGTTTAGTTTTTGGCTCTTTCCATTCTTGAATGGAGATCGGGAGTAGGTCCTTCACAAGAACTCTGCACTGATGAGTCCACTTGTTCGCAATGTTCGTAGGCGATCGGGGTTCGCCACTAGGTTTGACGGAGTCGATGTTGTACTTTACACCCTCCTTCAACTTTTTGCATGGGCCTCGCTTTGTCCTGCTATCTGTAGAAGCAGATTTGCTCGATCTGGAGGGCTGAAAGAAGAAAGATCGATTCGTTAATATATCTTCAAATAAAATAAAACATGTGATGATCACCAGATGCCTACTTATATAAATATACCTCGCTGGTAGTCTTTGTTATTTGAAGATCAGCATTGTTTGTGCCATCATAAACATTGTCTGTGTCATCATAATCAGAATCATAGGTCATGACTTTATCAACTCGGTCGTCGAGATCGAATATCTTTTCATCACCCTCTCCGGTATTATTCAGATATTGGGAGCCGTCATCTGCTTCATTCAGATCATCTAGCCTGCCAGGGCTGCGTATAATGTCGAACAATTCCTCTTCTCTCTCTCTCTCTCTGCCGGTATTGTCTGCCATAGATTTTACATAACTAATATAGAAGAAATATAAAACAATTTAGTATTCAAATGACAATGCATGGATGCAGTCAATAAGGAAAAACTGAATCATATAGTACATAATATATGCATTGTCTCGATTAATATATAATCTCGAATACATCATTGTCTCGAATAATATATATAATCTCGAATACATCGTCTCGAATATTATATATCGAATACATCACTGGCTAGGTACCTAATAAAGATCGAGTACTACAGAAGAATCTAGGGCGCCACTCGCGGTTCCTGGGGCACGGGCGGTGGACAACCAAAGATAAGGAACCATCACAGGATCATATCTCTGGTCATCTGCCCAAAGAACCTGCCAAGTAGTGGAGAACCTAACGTCGTCCATAGCAGCCATGTAGCGATGGACG
Source organism: Triticum dicoccoides (assembly GCF_002162155.2). Classification (NCBI taxonomy): domain Eukaryota; kingdom Viridiplantae; phylum Streptophyta; class Magnoliopsida; order Poales; family Poaceae; genus Triticum; species Triticum dicoccoides. The sequence goes on along the minus strand of NC_041381.1, from coordinate 648,504,543 downwards.
TGCTCGTCTTCCTCCCTGACACGGCGACGCACCACCTCCGGCGGGGCTGGCTGCCTTTGCACCGAATGTGGCCCACGCGAACGCCACCAGAGGAGATCAGGGTCGACGACGGGACCCGAGGCCAGGTTCCTCCAAGCGGCGCGCCCCTCTAGGTAGCACCTCCCAGTGCCAGCCCGGCGGAGCCCAGTCCCGGACATGGGTCCTCTGAAGCATGACATCTTCGCGAATGGGTCGACGACGAGGATGCGGCCCGGGCATATCGTTGAGAACAAATACTATATGCCCGCAAAAAGTAACATTTTATAAATGATTGGATTGTGATAACTAAAATTCTATATGCAAATTCTAACAATTTGACATTAATCTAATTCATCTAACTAAAACTAATTCTAAAATTTCTAACATTTCTGATTATATAACTAACATTTCTATAACATTTCTAATATTACTATAACTAAAAAACAAAAAAATTGCTAACATTCCCATAAATATGTCTATAACTAAAAAACAGAAAGAATTTATAACATTTCTATATATATAACTAACTTTTCTAATATTTCTATAACTAACAAATAGAAAAATTTCTAACATTTCTATAGATATTTCTATAACTAAAAAACAGAAAAATTTATATAAGTAAAATTTATAACAAAAAAACTAGTGTGTGTGTGTGTGTGTGTGTGGACATGGCGGTCGGGGCATGAGCTCATCGCGAGGCGACGATGGGGCAACGGGATGGGGCGGCGACGACGGGGCGACGGGACGGGGCAGCAACGACAGAGCAAGGCGCGGCGACGGGGCGGGGCGCGGCAACGGGGACGACGACGGGGACGGGGACGGCCGGGGACGACGGGGATGGGGACGGCCGGGGCGGCGATGGCGACGGGGGCGGCGACGAGGGGTGGGGACATCTGGTGCGGTGATAGCGACGGGGACGGCGACGTGGGCGGCGATGAGGGGCGGCGGCGACGGGGCACATGAGAAAGAAGCAGAGGGAGAGATGAGAAATGAAATTTTTGAAGCAGTTTCTTATATACAACACCCCTTTAGTACCGGTTGGAGCCACCAACCGGTACTAAAGGTCTATTTTGGCCAGGCCAAGCGGCGGGAAGCGCACCCTTTAGTACCGGGTGGTGGCTCCAACCGGTACTAAAGACCCCCCCTTAGTACCGGTTGGTGCCACGACCCGGTACTAAAGGTGTGTGCTGGCGTAGGTTCGTGCGGCAAGTTTAGTCCCACCTTGCTCGCCGAGGGGCGTCCACACTAGTTTATAAGCCCCAGTGCGGTAGCTCTCTCGAGCTCCTCTCCAAAGCAGGCCTACTGGGCCTACCTATTCTGTGCTACCCTGTGGGCCTACTGGGCCATTGCGGGCCTGCATCCTGGCCCAACAAAATGTTGTGTTTCTAGTCGTATGCAGGCCGCTCAGGTCCATTAGGCGGGCTTTTTTATTTTCTTAATTTTTTTCTTCAATTTTTTTTGCTTTATTTATTTTTGAGTTGTTTTTTGCTGTATATAGAGTTTCTTTGTGAATATTTTTGCTTTAGGTTAGTGCTGGTAGTTTTCAAATTTGAATAGTTTAAATTCTGAATTATTTGAAATTTGTGTGAATCACTAGTTTGTGAATAACTTAACTTTGAAAATAGATTTTTCGGTGATTCTTTTTTCTTATGTTTAATATTATTAGTGTGTTTTATCATTATAGAGTTTCTTATGTTTAACTTAACTTTAAAATTTGTTTGCACATAAAATTTCTTCGCGGTTCAAATGCCAAAACACATAAATACCCTAACTATTACAGAGATTCCCTCCTGGGTGTGAAATATAGAAGAAAGTGATGATAATGAAGCCGATCACATCCCAGATCTTTGGGTGTGAAACTTTTTCTTCGCGTGTGTCCCTTTGCACCATAGCCATGGAAAATCTTCATCATTTAACTGGATGCTCGGGTCAATATTCACTGTGAATGGAGCAATTTCATCAAACTTTTCATAATCTTCTGACATGTCTGTCTTGTCATCCACTCCCACGATGTTTCTTCTCCCTGAAAGAACTATGTGGCGCTTTGGCTCGTCATATGATCCATTTGCTTCCTTATCTTTTCTTTTTCTCGGCCTGGTAGACATGTCTTTCAGATAAAAAACCTGCGCCACATCATCGGCTAGGACGAATGGTTCGTCTGCATAAGCAAGATTGTTGAGATCCACTGTTGGCATTCCATACTGCGGGTCTTCCGTTAACCTGCCTTGTGTTATATTGACCCATTTGCACCGAAACAAAGGGACCTTCAAACCACTTCCATAGTTAAGTTCCCATATTTCCTCTATGTAACCATAATATGTTTCCTTTCCCGTGTTGGTTGTTGCATCAAAGTGGACACCACTGTTTTGGTTGGTCCTCTTATTATCTTGGGCAATCATGTAAAATGTATTCCCATTTATCTGGTACCCTTTGAAAGTCATTATATTCGAAGATGGTAACTGGGACAACGAGTACAGGTCATCTTCAATATCGCCATCATGCATGGCACGTTTCTGCAACCAACCGGCGAAAGTCCTCGTTTGTTCACGTGTAATCTAGTCATCAGACTTCTCCGGGTGTTTGGAGTGTAGAAAATTCTTGTGTTCCTCCATATACGGAGCCACCAAGGCGGAATTCTGTAGAACTCTATAGTGTGCTTCAGTGAGAGAATGCCCCATACATATTATTTGATCCCCTCCTAGCGTGCCTTTTCCATCCAGTCTGCCCTTATACCACGATTCAGGAACACCAATCGGCTTAAGGTCAGGAATAAAGTCAATACAGAAATCAATGACCTCCTCATTTTCATGGCCCTTCGCGATGCTTCCTTCTGACCTAGCATGGTTATGAACATATTTCTTCAAGACTCCAATGAACCTCTCAAAGGGGAACATATTGTGTAGAAATACAGGACCCAAAATGTTAATCTCTTCGCAAAGGTGAACTTGGATGTGCGTCATGATATTGAAGAAGGATGGTGGGAACACCAACTCGAAACTGACAAGACATTGCACCAAATCATTCTGTAACCTTGGTATGATTTCTGGATCGATTACCTTCTGAGAGATTGCATTGAGGAATGCACATAGCTTCACAATGGCTAATCGAACGTTTTCCGGTAGAAGCCCCCTCAATGCAACCGGAAGCAGTTGCGTCATAATCATGTGGCAGTCATGAGACTTTAGGTTCTGGAACTTTTTCTCTGCCATATTTATTATTCCCTTTATATTCGACGAGAAGCCATACGGTACCTTCATGCTGAGCAGGCATTCAAAGAAGATTTCCTTCTCTTCTTTGGTAAGAGCGTAGCTGGCATGACCCTGATGTATGCCGTCTTTTCCGTGCATACGTTGCTGGTCCTCCCGTGCCTCTGGTGTATCTTTTGTCTTCCCATACACGCCCAAGAAGCCAAGCAGGGTCACACAAAGATTCTTCGTCACGTGCATCACGTCGATTATGGAGCGGACCTCTAGGTCTTTCCAATATGGCAGGTCCCAAAATATAGATTTCTTCTTCCACATGGGTGCGCGTACGTCAGCGTCCTTCGGAATAGGTTGTCCGCCAGGACCCTTTCCAAAGATTACCTTCAAATCCTTGAACATACATGTACATCAGCACCAGTACGGTGGCGAGGCTTCGTCCGGTGATCCGCCTCACCTTTGAAATGCTTCCCTTTCTTTCTTACAGGATGCCCGCTCGGAAGAAATCGACGATGTGCCAGGTACACATTCTTCCTACAACTCTCCAAATATATATTGTCGGTATCATCCAAACAGTGCATGCATCCGCGGTATCCCTTGTTTGTCTATCCTGAAAGGTTACTGAGAGTAGGCCAATCATTGATGGTCATGAACAGCAACGGCTTTAGGTCAAATTCTTCCTGTCCGTGCTCATCCCACGCACGTACACCTGTTCCATTCCACAATTGTAATAGTTCTTCAACTAATGGCCTTAGGTACACACCAATGTTGTTGCCGGGTTGCTTAGGGCCTTGGATGAGCACTGGCATCATAATGAACTTCCTCTTCATGCACAATCGAGGAAGGTTATACAAACATAGAGTCACAGGCCACATGCTATGGTTGCTGCTCTGCTCCCCAAAAGGATTAATGTCATCTGCGCTTAGACCAAACCATATGTTCCTGGGGTCACCTGCAAACTCCTCCATGTACTTTCTCTTGATTTTTCTCCACTGCGAACCGTCAGCAGGTACTCTCAACTTTCCATCTTTCTTACGGTCTTCTCCGTGCCACCGCATCGCCATCGCATGCTCTTTGTTTTGGAACAAACGTTTCAACCGTGGTATTATAGGAGCATACCACATCACCTTGGCAGGAATCTTCTTCCTGGGGCGCTCGCCCTCGACATCACCGGGGTTATCGCGACTGATCTTATAACACAATGCACCGCATACTGGGCAAGTGTTCAAATCCTCGTACTCACCATGGTAGAGGATGCAGTCTTTAGGGCATGCATGTATCTTCTGCACCTCTAACCCTAGAGGGCAGACAGCCTTCTTTGCTTTATATGTACTCTCGGGGAATTCGTTGTCCTTTGGAAGCATATTCTTTATCATTAACAACAACTTTCCAAATCCCTTGTCAGATACACCATTCTCTGCCTTGCATTGCAGCAATTTCAGTGTGGTGCCCAACTTTTTTTTGCCAGCTTCGCAATTCGGGTACGACAATTTCTTGTGATCCCCTAACATGCGCTGTAACTTCTTCCTCTCAAAATCACTTGCGCAGTTTCTCTTTGCATCGGCAATGGCCCGACCTAGATCATCAGCGGGCTCATCTGATGCCTCTTCTTCAGCTTCTTCCCGCATTGCCGGCTCAGCTTCTTCCCCCATTGTTGTATCATCGTATTCAGGGAACCCATAGCCAGGATAGATGTCGTCGTCCGCTTCTTCTTCATTGTCTTCCATCATAACCCCTCTTTCTCCGTGCTTGGTCCAAACATTATAGTGGGGCATGAAACTGGACTCAAATAGGTGGACGTGAATGGTTCTTGACGTAGAGTAATTGTGACCATTCTTACTGCCAGCACATGGACAATGTTGGAAATATGCCCTAGAGGCAATAATAAAATGGTTATTATTATATTTCCTTGATCATGATAATTGTCTATTATTCATGCTATAATTGTGTTATCCGGAAATTGTAATACACGTGTGAATACATAGACCACAACATGTCCCTAGTGAGCCTCTAGTTGACTAGCTCGTTGATTAATAGATAGTCATGGTTTCCTGACTATGGACATTGTATGTCATTGATAACGGGATCACATCATTAGGAGAATGATGTGATGGACAAGACCCAATCCTAAGCATAGCTCAAGATCGTGTAGTTCGTTTTGCTAGAGCTTTTCCAAATGTCAAGTATCATTTCCTTAGACCATGAGATTGTGCAACGCCCGGATACCGTAGGAGTGCTTTGGGTGTGCCAAACGTCACAACGTAACTGGGTGACTATAAAGGTGCACTACGGGTATCTCCGAAACTGTCTGTTGGGTTGGCACGAATCGAGACTGGGATTTGTCACTCCGTATGACGGAGAGGTATCTCTGGGCCCACTCGGTAATGCATCATCATAATGAGCTCAATGTGACCAAGTGTCTGGTCACGGGATCATGCATTACGGTATGAGTAAAGTGACTTGCCGGTAACGAGATTAAACGAGGTATTGGGATACCGACGATCGAATCTTGGGCAAGTAACGTACCGATTGACAAAGGGAATTGTATACGGGATTGATTGAATCCTCGACATCGTGGTTCATCCGATGAGATCATTGAGGAGCATGTGGGAGCCAACATGGGTATCCAGATTAAGCTGTTGGTTATTGACCGGAGAGTCGTCTTGGTCATGTCTGTGTGTCTCCCGAACCCGTAGGGTCTACACACTTAAGGTTCGGTGACGCTAGGGTTGTAGAGATATTAGTATGCAGTAACCCAAAAGTTGTTCGGAGTCCCGAATGAGATCCCGGACATCACGAGGAGTTTCGGAATGGTCCGGAGGTGAAGAATTATATATAGGAAGTCAGGTTTCGGCCATCAGGAGAGTTTCGGGGGTCACCGGTATTGTACCGAGACCACCGGAAGGGTCCCGGGGGTCCACCGGGTGGGGCCACCTATCCCGAAGGGCCCCATGGGCTGAAGTGGAAGGGGAACTAGCCCATAGTGGGCTGGTGCGCCCCCCCTTGGGCCTCCCCTGCGCCTAGGGTTGGAAACCCTAGGGGTGGGGGCGCCTCCACCTGGCTTGGGGGGCAAGTTTCCCCCCTGGCCGCCGCCCCCCTGGAGATTGGATCTCCTAGGGCCGGCGCCCCCCTAGGGGCCCTATATATAGTGGGGGGGGGGGGGAGGGAGGGCAGCCGCACCCCAAGTCTCTGGCGCCTCCCTCTCCCTCTCCCTCCGCAACACCTCTCCCTCTCGTAGAGCTTGGCGAAGCCCTGGCGAGATCGCTGCTGCATCCACCACCACGCCGTCGTGCTGCTGGATCTTCATCAACCTCTCCTTCCCCCTTGCTGGATCAAGAAGGAGGAGACGTCTTCCCAACCGTACGTGTGTTGAACGCGGAGGTGCTGTCCGTTCAGCACTAGGATCAACAGTGATTTGGATCACGACGAGTACGACTCCCTCAACCCCGTTCTCTTGATAGCTTCCGCTCACGATCTACAACGGTATGTAGATGCACTCCTCTCTCTCATTGCTAGATGAAATCCATAGATTGATCTTGGTGAAGCGTAGAAATTTTTTATTTTCTGCAACGTTCCCCAACAGTGGCATCATGAGCTAGGTCTATGCGTAGTTTCTATGCATAGAGTAGAACACAAACTTGTTGTGGGCGTAGATGTTGTCAATTTTCTTGCCACTACTAGTCTTATCTTGCTTCGGCGGCATCGTGGGATGAAGCGGTCTGGACCGACCTTACACGTACGCTTACGTGAGACAGGTTCCACGGACTGACATGCACTAGTTGCATAAGGTGGCTAGCGGGTGTCTGTCTCTCCCACTTTAGTTGGAGCGGATTCGATGAAAAGGGTCCTTATGAAGGGTAAATAGAAATTGGCATATCACATTGTGGTTTTACATAGGTAAGAAACATTCTTGCTAGAAACCTATAGAAGCCACGTAAAAACATGCAACAACAATTACAGGACATCTAACTTGTTTTTGTAGCATTTGCCTTTGTGATGTGATATGGCAAAAAGTTTGTGATGAATGATATATATGTGATGTATGAGATCATGTTCTTGTAATAGGAATCACGACTTGCATGTCGATGAGTATGACAACCGGCAGGAGCCATAGGAGCTGTCTTAATTATTGTATGACCTGTGTGTCAATGATTAAACGCCATGTAATTACTTTACTTTATTGCTAAACTGTTAGCCATAGTAGTAGAAGTAATAGTTGGCGAGCAACTTCATGGAGACACGATGATGGAGATCATGGTGTCATGCCGGTGACGAAGATGATCATGGCGCCCCGAAGATGGAGATCAAAGGAGCTATATGATATTGGCCATATCATGTTACTATTTGATTGCATGTGATGTTTATCATGTTTTACATCTTATTTGCTTAGAACGACTGTAGCTTAAATAAGATGATCCCTCACAGTAATTTCAAGAAAGTGTTCCCCCTAACTATGCACCGTTGTGAAGGTTCGTTGTTTCGAAGCACCACGTGATGATCGGGTGTGATAGATCCTAACGTTCGAATACAACGGGTGTAAGCCAGATTTACACACGCAATACACTTAGGTTGACTTGATGAGCCTAGCATGTACAGACATGGCCTCGGAACACGGAAGACCGAAAGGTCGAGCATGAGTCGTATAGAAGATACGATCAACATGAAGATGTTCACCAATGTCGACTAGTCCGTCTCACGTGATGATCGGACACGGCCTAGTTGACTCGGATCATGTTTCACTTAGATGACTAGAGGGATGTCTGTCTGAGTGGGAGTTCATTGAATAATTTGATTAGATGAACTTAATTACCATGAACTTAGTCTAAAATCTTTACAATATGTCTTGTAGATCAAAATGGCCCACGCTAATGTTGCCCTCAACTTCAACGCGTTCTTAGAGAAAACCAAGCTGAAAGATGATGGCAGCAACTATACAGACTGGGTCCGGAACCTGAGGATCATCCTCATAGCTGCAAAGAAAGATTATTTCTTAGAAGCACCGCTAGGTGAAGCACCCATCCCAGAGAACCAAGACGTTATGAACGCTTGGCAGTCTCGTGCTGATGATTACTCCCTCGTTCAGTGTGGCATGCTTTACAGCTTAGAACCGGGGCTCCAAAAGCGTTTTGAGCAACACGGAGCATATGAGATGTTCGAAGAGCTGAAAATGGTTTTTCAAGCTCATGCCCGGGTCGAGAGATATGAAGTCTCTGACAAGTTCTTCAGTTGTAAGATGGAGGAAAATAGTTCTGTCAGTGAGCACATACTCAAAATGTCTGGGTTGCACAACCACTTGACTCAACTGGGAGTTAATCTCCCGGATGACGCGGTTATTGACAGAATCCTTCAGTCGCTTCCACCGAGCTACAAGAGCTTTGTGATGAAATTCAATATGCAGGGGATGGAAAAGACCATTCCTGAGGTATATTCAATGCTGAAATCAGCGGAGGTAGAGATCAAAAAGGAACATCAAGTGTTGATGGTGAATAAAACCACTAAGTTCAAGAAAGCCAAGGGTAAGAAGAACTTCAAGAAGGACGGCAAGGGAGTTGCCGCGCCCGGTAAGCTAGTTGCCGGGAAGAAGCCAAAGAATGGACCCAAGCCTGAGACTAAGTGCTTTTATTGCAAGGGAAGTGGACACTGGAAGCGGAACTGCCCCAAATACTTAGCGGACAAGAAGGCCGGCAACACCAAAGGTATATGTAATTGATGTGTACCTTACCAGTACTCGTAGTAGCTCCTGGGTATTTGATACCGGTGTGGTTGCTCATATTTGTAACTCAAAGCAGGAGCTGTGGAACAAGCGGAGACTGGCGAAGGACGAGGTGACGATGCGTGTCGGGTATGGTTCCAAGGTCGATGTGATCACCGTCGGCACGCTACCTCTACGTTTACCTACGGGATTAGTTTTAAACCTCAATAATTGTTATTTAGTTCTAGTTTTGAGCATGAACATTGTATCTGGATCTCGTTTAATACGAGATGGCTACTCATTTAAATCCGAGAATAATGGTTGTTCTATTTATATGATAGAATGGTCATGCCCCGATGGTCAATGGTTTATTCTTAAAGAATCTCGAACGTAACGTTACACATATTCATAGTGTGAATACCAAAAGATGTAATGTTGATAACGATAGTCCCACATACTTGTGGCACTGCCGCCTTGGTCACATTGGTGTCAAGCGCATGAAGAAGCTCCATGCTGATGGACTTTTAGAGTCTCTCGATTATGAATCATTTGACACAAGCGAACCATGCCTCATGGGAAAAATGACCAAGACTCCGTTCTCCGGAACAATGGAGCGAGCAACCAACTTATTGGATATCATACATACTGATGTGTGCGGTCCAATGAGCGTTGAGGCTCGCGGAGGATATCGTTATGTTCTCACTCTCACTGACGACTTGAGTAGATATGGGTATGTCTACTTGATGAAAACACAAGTCTGAGACCTTTGAAAAATTCAAGGAATTTCAGAATGAGGTAGAGAATCAACGTGACCGAAAGATAAAGTTCTTACGATCAGATCGTGGAGGAGAATATTTAAGTCACGAATTTGGTACGCACTTAAGGAAATGTGGAATCGTTTCACATCTTACGCCGCCTGGAACACCTCAGCGTAACAGTATGTCCGAACGTCGTAATCGCACTTTATTGGATATGGTGCGATCTATGATGTCTCTTACCGATTTACCGCTATCTTTTTGGGGATATGCTCTAGAGACAGCTACATTCACTTTAAATAGGGCACCATCTAAATCCGTTGACACGACACCGTATGAACTATGGTTTGGGAAGAAACCTAAGCTGTCGTTTCTGAAAGTTTGGGGATGCGATGCTTATGTCAAGAAACTTCAACCTGAAAAGCTCGAACCCAAGTCGGAAAAATGCGTCTTCGTAGGATACCCTAAGGAAACCATTGGGTATACCGTCTACCTTAGATCCGAAGGCAAGATCTTTGTTGCCAAGAATGGGTCCTTTCTGGAGAAAGAGTTTCTCTCGAAAGAAGTAAGTGGGAGGAAAGTGGAACTTGATGAAGTACTACCTCTTGAACCGGAAAGTAGCGCAGCTCAGGAAGATGTTCCTGTGGTGCCTGCACCGACTAGAGAGGAAATTAATGATGATGATCAAGGTTCTTCAGATCAAGTTACTACTGAACTTCGTAGGTCCATGAGGACATGTTCCACACCAGAGTGGTATGGCAACCCTATCTTGGAAATCATGTTGTTAGACAACGGTGAACCTTCGAACTATGAAGAAGTGATGGCAGGCCCAGATTCCAACAAATGGCTTGAAGCCATGCAATCCGAGATAGGATCCATGTATGAAAACAAAGTATGGACTTTGACAAACTTGCCCGATGATCGGCGAGTGATAGAAAACAAATCGATCTTTAAGAAGAAGACGGACGCGGATGGTAATGTTACCATCTATAAAGCTCGACTTGTCGCTAAGGGTTATCGACAAGTTCAAGGGGTTGACTACGATGAGACTTTCTCTCCCGTAGCGAAGTTGAAGTCTGTCCGAATCATGTTAGCAAGTGTCGCATACTATGATTATGAGATATGGAAAATGGACATCAAAACGGCATTCCTTAACGGCTATCTTAAGGAAGAATTGTATATGATGCAGCCGGAAGGTTTTGTCGATCCTGAGAATCCTAACAAGGTATGCAAGCTCCAGCGATCCATTTATGGGCTGGTGCAAGCATCTCGGAGTTGGAACATTCGCTTTGATGAGATGATCAAAGCGTTTGGGTTTATGCAGACTTATGGACAAGCTTGCGTTTACAAGAAAGTGAGTGGGAGCTCTGTAGCATTTCTCATATTATATGTGGATGACATACTTTTGATGGGAAATGATATAGAACTTTTGGACAGCATTAAGGACTACTTGAACAAGTGTTTTTCGATGAAGGACCTTGGAGAAGCTGCTTACATATTAGGCATCAAGATCTATAGGGATAGATCGAGACGCCTCATAGGTCTTTCACAAAGCACATACCTTGATAAGATATTGAAGAAGTTCAATATGGATCAGTCTAAGAAGGGGTTCTTGCCTGTGTTGCAAGGTGTGAAATTGAGCTCAGCTCAATGCCCGACCACGACAAAAGATAGAGAAAAGATGAGTGTCATCCCCTATGCCTCAGCTATAGGGTCTATTATGTATTCCATGCTGTGTACCAGACCTGATGTAAACCATGCCGTAAGTTTGGTAGGAAGGTACCAAAGCAATCCCGGCATGGAACACTGGACAACGGTCAAGAACATCCTAAAGTACCTAAAAAGGACTAAGGATATGTTTCTCGTTTATGGAGGTGACTAAGAGCTCGTCGTAAAGGGTTACGTCGACGCTAGCTTCGACACAGATCTGGATGACTCTAAGTCACAAACCGGATACGTGTATATTTTGAATGGTGGGGCAGTAAGCTGGTGCAGTTGCAAGCAAAGCGTCGTGGCGGGATCTACATGTGAAGCAGAATACATGGCAGCCTCGAAGGCAGCGCATGAAGCAATCTGGGTGAAGGAGTTCATCACCGACCTAGGAGTCATACCCAATGCATCGGGGCCGATCACACTCTTGTGTGACAACACTGGGGCTATTGCACTTGCCAAGGAGCCCAGGTTTCACAAGAAGACCAGGCACATCAAGCGTCGCTTCAACTCCATTCGTGAAAATGTTCAAGATGGAGACATAGATATTTGTAAAGTATGCGCGGACCTGAATGTAGCAGATCCGTTGACTAAACCTCTCCCTAGAGCAAAACATGATCAACACCAGAACTCTATGGGTGTTCGATTCATCCCAATGAAACTAGATTATTGACTCTAGTGCAAGTGGGAGACTGTTGGAAATATGCCCTAGAGGCAATAATAAAATGGTTATTATTATATTTCCTTGTTCATGATAATTGTCTATTATTCATGCTATAATTGTGTTATCCAGAAATCGTAATACACGTGTGAATACATAGACCACAACATGTCCCTAGTGAGCCTCTAGTTGACTAGCTCGTTGATCAATAGATAGTCATGGTTTCCTGACAATGGACATTGGATGTCATTGATAACGGGATCACATCATTAGAAGAATGATGTGATGGACAAGACCAAATCCTAAGCATAGCTCAAGATCGTGTAGTTCGTTTTGCTAGAGCTTTTCCAAATGTCAAGTATCATTTCCTTAGACCATGAGATTGTGCAACTCCCGGATACCGTAGGAGTGCTTTGGGTGTGCCAGACGTCACAATGTAACTGGGTGACTATAAAGGTGCACTACGGGTATCTCTGAAACTGTCTGTTGGGTTGGCACGAATCGAGACTGGGATTTGTCACTCCGTATGACGGAGAGGTATCTCTGGGCCCACTCGGTAATGCATCATCATAATGAGCTCAATGTGACCAAGTGTCTGGTCACGGGATCATGCATTACAGTACGAGTAAAGTGACTTGCCGGTAATGAGATTAAACGAGGTATTGGGATACCAACGATCGAATCTCGGGCAAGTAACGTACCGATTGACAAAGGGAATTGTATACGGAATTGATTGAATCCTCAACATCGTGGTTCATCCGATGAGATCATCGAGGAGCATGTGGGAGCCAACATGGGTATCCAGATCCCGCTGTTGGTTATTGACCAGAGAGTCGTCTTGGTCATGTCTGCGTGTCTCCCGAACTCGTAGGGTCTACACACTTAAGGTTCGGTGACGCTAGGGTTGTAGAGATATTAGTATGCAGTAACCCAAAAATTGTTCGGAGTCCCGGATGAGATCCCGGACGTCACGAGGAGTTCCGGAATGGTCCGGAGGTGAAGAATTATATATAGGAAGTCAGGTTTCGGCCATCGGGAGAGTTTCGGGGGTCACCGGTATTGTACTGGGACCACCGGAAGGGTCCCGGGGGTCCACTAGGTGGGCCACCTATCCCGGAGGGCCCCATGGGCTGAAGTGGGAGGGGAACCAGCCCCTGGTGGGCTGGTGCGCCCCCCCTTGGCCCCCCCTGCGCCTAGGGTTGGAAACCCTAGGGGTGGGGGCGCCTCCACCTGGCTTGGGGGGCAAGTTTCCCCCCTGGCCGCCGCCCCCCTGGAGATTGGATCTCCTAGGGCCGGCGCCCCCCTAGGATCCCTATATATAGTGGGGGGGGGAGGGCAGCCGCACCCCAAGTCTCTGGCGCCTCCCTCTCCCTCTGCAACACCTCTCCCTCTCGTAGAGCTTGGCGAAGCCCTGGCGAGATCGCTGCTGCATCCACCACCACGCCGTCGGGCTGCTGGATCTTCATCAACCTCTCCTTCCCCCTTGCTGGATCAATAAGGAGTAGACGTCTTCCCAACCGTACGTGTGTTGAACGTGGAGGTGCTGTCCGTTCAGCACTAGGATCATCGGTGATTTGGATCACGACGAGTACAACTCCCTCAACCCCGTTCTCTTGAACGCTTCCGCTCACGATCTACAAGGGTATGTAGATGCACTCCTCTTTCTCGTTGCTATATGAACTCCATAGATTGATCTTGGTGAAGCGTAGAATTTTTTTATTTTCTGCAACGTTCCCCAACAGACAAGGCATAAAACCATCCGCCCGCTTGTTCGCCTCAGCGGCAAGCAGAAAAGTATGCACGCCATTAATGAACTCGGGAGAGCATCGGTCATCATACATCCATTGTCGGCTCATCTTCATTACAAAACACCAAATAGACCAAATTAATAAAAGTTCTTACATAAAGTTCATATATAAAGTTCATATACAACACTTAATTAAATGCAACATACAAATAACTCTCTAGCTAAAGAATTTAAACGCAACAACAAATGCGATCAAGATCGCAACTAAGGTAACAATTGATCCAACGGCATAATGATACCAAGCCACACTATCAATGCCATATTTTCTAATCTTTCTAATCTTCAACCGCATTTTCTCCATCTTGATCTTGTGATCATCGATGACATCGGCAACATGCAACTCCAATTACATCTTCTCCCCCTCAATTCTTTTCAATTTTTCTTTCAAATACTCGTTTTCTCTTTCAACTAAATTTAACCTGTCGACAATAGGGTCGGTTGGAATTTCCGATTCACATACCTCCTAGATAAAAATATCTATGTCAACTTGATGGGCATAATTTGCCATACACACGAAATGTAACAACTAGTTTTAAAAGAGGATATACCACATCCGAATCATAATAAGGACGAGGGCCGACGGGGACGGATATCAAAACCATGGCACTATGTATAACAAACAACATACGAGTAAGATAATTATACGAGTAACTATATATCCAAATCACACAAATATCAATTTGGTAATGTAAAACATTCATGAACAAGAGCCTCACCACAAGGTGGTGCCGGCGACGGGACGGTGCGGGCGATCAACGGTGGTTACGACGGAGATTTAGAAGGCACTAAGTAAACCACACCTACATATGCAAACTAAGTGTTATTTTTGACCTCAAATTGCATATAAATCAAATACTAGCACATATAATTCCTCCCAAATTACTAAACTCACAAATTAATCACTATACAAAGCATTCCAAGAGCTAATCCAGCAATGAGAGATGAAAGGACAAAGTTGCTAACCTTTGTGATTATTTGAATGGATGGGGGCCTTCAAATCTTGATAAATTTTGGGCAAAAATTGTGATGAGCTCGAGGAAGAGAGGGGAAGAACAGAGGAAGTGAGGGGAAAGGGGAAGAACAGAGCGAGCTCGGGTGGACGAAGGGTTTATGTACGACGACCTTTAGTACCGGTTCGTGCCACGAACCGGTACTACAGGTGCTGGAGGGGCCCCAGACTGACAACATCTTGCCACCACTCTCTTTAGTACCGGTTCGTGGCACAAATTGGTGCTAAAGGTTCGCCATGAACCAGTACTAATGAGAGCGGCCGGCTAGCTGTTGGAACCGGCACTAATGGACACATTAGTGCTGGCTAAAAATCAAACCGGCACTAATGTGTCTCAGATTTGACCCTTTTTCTACTAGTGTGGGCACTCCCCTTGGCAACTGCCAAGCTTGGGGGACGTGCCCTGGTATCGTATCACCATCACACTCCTATCTTTACCGTTTTAATTAGTTCGATCCTTTTAGTAATATCTTGATCCAGTAGATTGAAGTTTTAGTATGAAGTAGTTTTGAGTTTTGCTTTATGTAATCGAGTCCGTGAGCTATCTATAATAAAGATTAGTGTTGATTCAAGGGCTTTGCTATCTTGCTATGATCTTGAGAAAGTAGAAGAATAAAAAGAATAAAAGAGTTCATGTTGATCTTATGGATAGTAGTGACTTCACATATAAAAAGTATGAGGCATAAAAGTTGTTGAGAGTTGACAAACATAGTTTTGGTCATCGTTGCAATTAATATGAAGTAATAAGGAAAGAGAGGTTTCACATACAAATATACTATCTTGGAAATCTTTTATGACTGTGAGCACTCATTAAGTATGACATGCTAAAAGAGTTGATGTTGGACAAGGAAGACAACGTAATGGTTTATGTTTTCTCACATCTCAGTTAAAGTATATTGTCATTGATCTTCCCAACATGTTGAGCTTGCCTTTCCCCCTCATGCTAGCCAAATTCCTTGCACCAAGTAGAGATACTACTTGTGCTTCCAATTATCCTTAAATCCAGTTTTGCCATGAGAGTCCACCATACCTACCTATGGATTGAGTAAGATCCTCCAAGTAAGTTGTCATGTTGCACGCAATAAAAATTGCTCTCTAAATATGTATGACTTATTAGTGCGGAGAAAATAAGCTTTATACGATCGTGTGATATGGAAGTAATAAAAGCGATGGACTGCATAATAAAGGTTCATTTCACAAGTGGCAATATAAAGTGATCTTCTTTTGCATTAAGATTTTGTGCATCCACCCTAAAAGCACATGACAACCTCTGATTCCCTCTGCGAAGGGCCTATCTTTTACTTTATGTTTTTACTTTATGCAAGAGTAAAAGTGATCTTCACCTTTCCCCTTTTTCATTTCATCCTTTGGCAAGCTCCTCGTGTTTGAAAGATCCTGATATATATATCCAATTGGATGTATGTTAGCATGAATTATTATTGTTGACATCACCCAATGGTGAATACGTTGGGAGGCGACACGATATGTCCCTATCTTTCTCAGTGTTCGGTTGAAACTCCATAACCACAAGTACTGCGTGAGTGTTAGTAAAAGTGCAACTATCCCTAGGTGGTTTTGGTAATTCCTAAAAACATATAGCTCATTGAGCTAATGCTATTTCAAGATAAATATTTCAGGTAAGCTCAATGATTGGCATGGCATGGATGTGAAAAGTGGACCCCTCAAAATGCTAAGGACAAAAGGATTGGCTCAAGCTGAAAGCTCAAGACTCTACATTTTATATTTTAGTGATCCAAGATCACATTGAGTCTATAGAAAAAGCCAATACTATCAAGGAGGGATGAGGTGTTGCTTAATGAGCTTCTTGCTCAAAATGCTTAGTGATATGCTCCAAAGCCCTCAACTACTTTCTCACATCCACATATGACCTAAACCAAAAGTCAAACTCGGCCCCAACGATTCTTTCCATCCGGCGCCACCGAGTTCAGATGTTATAGCCACTGCCACAAACCCTAGGCAAATCGGTCTCACCGATAGGGATCTCGGTCTCACCGAGATGGGATTGTAATCTCTCTGTTTCCCTTCATAACGTTTCGGTACCACCGAGATTAGTGATCGATCCCACCGAGATTGCAATGTAAACTCTCTGTTTTCCTTTCGTAACATCTGGGTCTCACCGAAATGAGCGAATCGGTCCCACCGGGTTTGCCTGACCAACTCTCTGGTTAGCTTATTACCAAAATCGGTCCCACCGAGTTTGTGTAATCGGTCTCATCGAGATTACGTTATGCCCTAGCCCTGACCATATCGGTCCTACCGAGTTGCATGTCGGTCCCACCGAAAATCCTAACGGTCACTAGATTTGTTGAATCAGTCTGACCGAGTTTTTCAATTCGGTCCCACCGAGATTGGCAAGTTGTGTGTAACGGTTAGATTTTGTGTGGAGGCTATATATACCCCTCCGCCTCCTCTTCATTCGTGGAGAGAGCCATCAGAATGAACCTACACTTCCAACCTACATTTTCTGAGAGAGAACCACCTACACTTGTGTTGAGGCCAAGATATTCCATTCCTACCATATGAATCTTGATCTCTAGCCTTCCCCAAATTGCTTTCCACTCAAATCTTCTTTCCACCAAATCAAAATCCTGTGAGAGAGAGTTTAGTTTTGGGGAGACTATCATTTGAAGCACAAGAGCAAGGAGTTCATCATCAACACACCATTTGTTACTTCTTGGAGAGTGGTGTCTCCTATATTGTCTAGGTGTCACTTGGGAGCCTCTGACAAGATTGTGGAGTTGAACCAAGGAGTTTGTACGGGCAAGGAGATCGCCTACTTAGTGAAGATCTACCAGTAGTGAGGCAAGTACTTCGTGGGCGATGACCATGGTGGGATAGACAAGGTTGCTTCTTCGTGGACCCTTCTTGGGTGGAGCCCTCTGTGGACTCGCGCAGCCGTTACCCTTCGTGGGTTGAAGTCTCCATCAACGTGGATGTACAATAGCACCACCTATCAGAACCACGACAAAAACATCTGTGTCTCCTATTGTGTTTTCACTCTCCAAACCCTTCCCTTTACATTCTTGCAAGTTGCATGCTTTACTTTCCGCTGCTCATATACTCTTTGCATGCTTGCTTGAATTGTGTTAAGATTGCTTGACTTGTCCATCATTGTTAAAATCTACCAAGTACTAAAATTGGGAAAAGGATAAGTTTTTATTTGATCAAGTAGTCTAATCACCCCCCCTCTAGACATACTTTCAATCCTACAAGTGGTATCAGAGCTTTGGTCTCCAATTGCTTTGATTTCCATAGCTTTTGGTTATCATAGCCTTGGTTTCACAACCTAGGATATTATGGCGTCTAGCGAGGGAAACTATCACCGTAGAGGTCCTTACTTTGATGGTACTAATTTTGCTAGTTGGAAGCATAAGATGAAAATGCATATTCTTGGACATAACCCTGCCGTTTGGGCTATTGTGTGTATTGGCTTGCAAGGTGAATTCTTTGAACCGAACCGTGAAGCTAACGCGGAAGAGTTGAAGATGCTGCAATACAATGCTCAAGCTTGTGATATCCTCTTCAACGGATTGTGCCCCGAAGAATTCAACAAAATCAGACGTCTTGAGAATGCAAAGGAAATTTGGGACACTTTGATTGATATGCACGAAGGTACCGACTCCGTCAAGGAATCCAAGTTGGATGTGCTTCAAAGTCAACTTGACAAGTTCAAGATGAAGGATGGTGAAGGCGTCGCTGAAATGTACTCTAGGCTTGCTCTCATCACAAATGAGATCGCTGGCTTGGGAAGTGAAGAGATGACCGACAAATTCATCATCAAGAAGATCTTAAGATCCTTGGATGGAAAATATGATACCGTGTGCACATTGATCCAAATGATGCCCAATTACAAGAATCTCAGGCCAACGGAGGTCATTGGAAGAATTGTTGCTCATGAGATGTCACTCAAGGATAAGGAGGAGCTCCACAACAAGTCAAGTGGTGCTTACAAAGCCTCATGTGAAGATCCCACATCATCAAGTGAGAAACAAACCTTCAATGAAGAATTGAGCCTAATGGTGAAGAACTTCAACAAGTTCTACAAGAGTAGAAGCAAGGAAAGAAGCTCCAAGTCAAGGTCCTACAATGACAAAAGATCTTCTAGTCGAGAGCGAAATTGCTACAATTGTGGAAGACCCGGACACTATTCCAATGAGTGTACGGATCCCTACAAGAGAAGAGAAGAATCACCTAAGAGAATAAGTAGAAGAGAAGAATCACCACCAAGAGAGAGGATGAGTAGAGATGATTGTTATGAACGAAGAACATCCCGGAGAAGCAAGGATTCAGAAAGGAAGGATAAGTCATCAAGGAGCTACACAAAACGAAGACATCAAGCTCATGTTGGTGAATGGGTATCCGGCTCCGACTCTGACAATCACTCCGAGAGAAGTTATCACTCCGACTCCGAACATATTCAAGATGAAGGTGTTGCCGGTCTAGCACTTGTGTCAACCAACTCCTACGGCATATTTGATTCACCAAATGAAGGACTTGGAGGATGCTTCATGGCAAAAGGCCCAAAGGTATCACACCCCAAGTATGTTGATTTCAATAGTGATGAACATGACTTGTTAGGTGATGATGATTTACTTGTTGACAACTCTAGTGATGAATACTATGATGAAACGTCAATTAATCATGTTAATCAAGATAAAACGAAAGACAAGGATAAGGAGAAGATTGAGCTTCTAACTAAAGAACTAAACACTCTTAAGTTAGCTCATGAAACTATCTTAGGAGATCATCGAGAACTTTTAAGGACTCATGAGAAGTTACGCTTTGAGAAGCTCAACCTTGAGCAAGAGCATGAGTTCTTAAAGGCAATCAATGATGATCTTCGCAAGAAAAGTTCTTCTTACATTGCCAAGCGTTTACGCTTATCTACTTACATGCCTCAAGTCAAGTCTAGTAACAAGAACAAGAAGGATTCTTCCTCTAGTAGGAACAATAATTATGCTAAATCCAATGTTGTTGCTTATAGTAGTTCTCTTGATTCCACTAATGATTCTCTTAGCCAAGTTACACTTGAGCAAGAAAATAGCTTATTGAAGGGAATTATAGAAAAAGGTGTTTACAAGAGCCTTGCCAGGAGTAAGCAATTCGAGGAAATTGTATCAAGCAAGGAAGGCACCGGAAGAACCAAGGTGTTGGTTTTGAATGAAAGTTCAATACCAATGGAGTTGAGTGGGAAGAAGATCAATACCCCAAGACGAAGTTTGTTCCTCAACAAGAGAAGTATGATCCTACTTCTTTCAAAGGGACACAAGCTCAAGATTATCTTCCACCACAAGACCACAAGCAAAAAGGCAAGGATAAGATTCAAGAGGAGATTGATGCATTTGAAGAAGCTCCTAAGGCCTTTGTCAAGTGGGTTCCCAAGACTACGTCAAGTTCTACCTCATTGAGTACAAATACAACTCCAAGGATTCCCATCAAGATGATGTGGATCCCGAAGAAGAAGAACTAGAGAGTTCTTGAGGGTGACTCCGCCAACATACTTCACTCTTATCATTTTGGCAAGAACAAGTGCAACCAACTTCCACATCTTGCACTAGTTCATGGAGTCACAAACCCTCTTGTTGGTAAGACAAGGGACAAGGTAACCTAATGCTTTCATGGACATCATCTTGTGTGTGCATCACTCTATGTCTATGGATATCCTTGTTTGTTCCTTGTGGGACTAACCCGTGTAGGTATTGAAAGTGCTACTCACTCCAATGGATTGCTCCAAAAGATCTACATCGACATTGAGCATCCACATCTTCAACACCTACATGAAGTCATCATCGACAAAACCCAAGGTTAGTTCATCCCTCCTAGGGGGGGATCTCACATCTAGGGGGAGCTTTACTCTAAGAATTGAGCTAAAGGAACTCTAATGGTGTGAACACAACAATGCTTTATGTAAAAATGGTAACCCCACATGTGCTTAAATGATGAGTATGACCTATGATCAAATGTTCTCATTTGACTCCTAAGTTAGTATACTCATATATAAATGACCTAGTCATCGCCAATTGCTTAATAGATGCTAGAATGGTTGTGCATACTTTGCCACATATTTCATTTGTCATTTTATTGTGTGGGCATGTCATTTGCATATTTTACTCATTCAAGGACATCGACTTGTTGTTTTGATTGTTTGGTTTCTTTTCTTTTGCCAAGTGGATGGACAAGGATGCCTGTCGGTGTCAAAACCGGCGGATCTCGGGTAGGAGGTCCCGAACTGTGCGTCTAGGCGGATGGTAACAGGAGACAAGGGACACGATGTTTTTACCCAGGTTCGGTCCCTCTCGATGGAGGTAAAACCCTACTCCTGCTTGATTAATATTGATCAAGTAGGACATAGGGTTTCACCTCCATCAAGAGGGCCCGAACCTGGGTAAAACATCGTGTCCCTTGTCTCCTGTTACCATCCGCCTAGACGCACAGTTCGGGACCCCCTACCCGAGATCCGCCGGTTTTGACACCGACATTGGTGCTTTCATTGAGAGTTCCTCTGTGTCGTCACCGATAGGCTCGATGGCTTCTTCGATTATCATCAACGATGTAGTCCAGGGTGAGACCTTCCTCCCCGGACAGATCTTTGTATTCGGCGGCTTAGCATTACGGGCCAATTTGCTTGGCCATCTAGAGCAGATCGGAAGCTACAACCCTCGCCGTCAGGTCAGATTTGGAAGTTTGAACTTCACGGCTGATATCCGCGGGGACTTGATCTTCGATGGATTCGAGCCACAGCCAAGCGCGCCGCACTGTCACGATGGGCATGATCTAGCTCTGCAGCCGGACAGTACCCTGGAGGCCGCACTCGAGCCGGCTCCGATCTTCAATTTGGAGCCGGCTGCGCAGATCGACGACGGATGGCTAGACACCGCCTCGGGGGCTACAACCTCTACGGTGATAGAGCCAAACACTGACCTTGTCCCTCATGAAGCTCGTGACTCCGAGGTGCCGGACTCCTTGCCGGACTCCGAACCTCCTGCGCCCCCTCCAATCGAATCCGATTGGGCGCCGGTCATGGAGTTCACCGTTGTGGACATCTTTCAACACTCACCTTTCGGCGACATCTTGAGTTCGCTAAAGTATCTCTCGTTATCAGGAGAGCCCTGGCCGGACTGTGGTCAGGATGGTTGGGATGCGGACGACGAAGAAATTCAAAGCCCACACACCACCCACCTAGTAGCCACTGTCGACGATCTAACCGACATGCTAGACTTCAACTCCGAAGACATCGACGGTATGGACGACGATGCCGGAGACGACCAAGAACCAGCGCCTATCGGGCACTGGAAAGCCACCCCAACTCACGACGTATACATGGTGGATACGCCAAAAGGAAGCGATAATGAGGAACAATGGGACATGGCGAAGGACAACTCCACCAGCAAACAACCAAAACGGCGACACAAGCGCCGCCCAAAGTCCCACCTCGATAAAAACGGCACCCATACAGACCCGGCCCTAGAGCAGGGCGAAGCAGTGGACGGCGAACACGCAACCAAGCAATCATCCGAACACGGTGAACTGGACAAGCAACCCATCCCCGGCGAAAACAAGAGCCTAGACGATCTCACGCCGAACACATCGCGAGAGCATAAGAACCTTCATAAAAGGCTCGTCGCCATTGCAAGAAGTTTGAAGGAGCAAAAGAGGAAGCTCAAAACAATGGAGGACGCACTCAGAATGAGATGGAGCAAAGTACTCAATACCGCAGATAAATATGGCGCTAGTAACCAGGCAAAGAGCTACCCAAAGCGCAAGCTGTTGCCCGAATTTGACGAGGAGGCCTTAGAGCCCCCGCAGTCAAAAAATAAAGAGGCCGCCTGGCCGGATAGACGACCAGATGACAGGCTAAGAGCAGCAAGGGGCGCCGCACACAAGCCGACACACGATCAGCATAAAGATCCTCGGAAAAAGGATGACTCGGTCAGGTCCATCTATGGGCCAAAAAAGAAGGCTCCAGGAAGCAACACAACCCGCCGAGCGTTTGAAGACAACGGCACACCCAAATACTGGGGCGCCGCACACCCACTATGTTTCACCGACGAGGTACTGGATCATGAATTTCCAGCGGGATTCAAACCCGTAAACATAGAGGCATATGACGGGACAACAGACCCCGGAGTCTGGATTGAGGATTATATCCTGCATATACATATGGCCAGAGGAAACGATCTCCATGCCATAAAATACCTACCCCTCAACCTCAAAGGGCCAGCTCGACATTGGCTCAAAAGCCTCCCAGAAAATACCATTGGAAGTTGGGAAGTGCTCGAGGATGCGTTTCGAGCAAATTTTCAGGGGACTTATGTCCTCCCTCCGGATGCAGACGATTTAAGTCACATAACTCAACAGCCCGGAGAGTCAGCACGCAAATTCTGGAACAGGTTCCTGTCACGCCCAATATGCGACCCTATCCAAAAGGAACTCGATGGTCCCACCAAGGATAGACCCGCATATTGAAACGCTTTTGCAAGGTGGATATCATTACATCAACATTACATAATAGATGTGGATACATACATAAGGCATACAATGCCACACGAATACAACAACACCATACATCAGAGCATCATCCGACTACGGATGAAACACAAACAGAAACTCAAACGACATCCACCCTGCTAGCCCAGGCTGCTGACCTGGAACCTATCCCCTGATCGAAGGAGCAGAAGAAGAACTCAACGCAAGCAAGCATCGCTCTCGCGTCATGATCATCGCATGAACCTGTACCTGCAACTGTTGTTGTAGTAATCTGTGAGCCACGAGGACTCAGCAATCCCATTACCATGGGTATCAAGACTAGCAAAGCTTAATGGGAAAGGAAGGGGTAAAGTGGTGAGGCTGCAGCAGCGACTAAGCATATATGGTGGCTAACATACGCAAATAAGAGCGAGAAGAGAGCAAAAGGAACGGTCGTCAACTAGCAATGATCGAGAAGTGATCCTGAACTCCTACTTACATCAAACATAACCCAGAAACCGTGTTCACTTCCCAGACTCCACCGAGAAGAGACCATCACGGCTACACACGTGGTTGATGCGTTTTAATTCGGATCTGGTGTCAAGTTGTCTACAACCGGACATTAACAAATTCCCATCTGCCTATAACCGCAGGCACGGCTTTCGAAAGATTATACCCTGCAGGGGTGTCCCAACTTAGCCCATGACAAGCTCTCGCGATCAACGAAGGAATAGACCTTCTCCCAGGAAGACCCGATCAGACTCGGAATCTCGGTTTACAAGACATTTCGACAATGGTAAAACAAGACCAGCAAAGCCTCCCGCTGTGCCGACAAATTCCGATAGGAGCTGCACATATCTTGTTCTCAGGGCACACCGGATGAGCCAGACGTCGGGTTGGCATAGACCCTGGTTTCCCAGGGGGCGCCGGACATCGCTCAGTTTGGACCAACACTTAGACAAGCACTGGCCTGGGGGTGAAATAAAGATGACCCTCGGGATGCGCGACTCCCAAGGGAAAAAGGGCTAGGTGAGGCAAATGGTAAAACCAAGGTTGGGCCTTGCTAGAGGAGTTTTATTCAAAGCGAACTGTCAAGGGGGTCCCATAAATCACCCGACCGCGGAAGGAACGCAAAATCCGGTAATATAACACCAGTATGACGGAAACTAGGGCGGCAAGAGTGGAACAAAACACCAGGCAAAAGGCCGAGCCTTCCACCCTTTACCAAATATATAGATGCATTAATAATATAAGAGATATTGTGATATCCCAACCAAAATCCTGTCCACCATGGAGTAATCTTCAACTTCACCTGCAACTAGCAACGCTATAAGAGGGGCTGAGCAAAAGCGGTAACATAGCCAATCAATGGTTTGCATAGGGAAGGTGTCAAAGGTTAGAGGTTCATGGCAATTTGGGATGGCTTGATAAAGAGGTAATAGGTAGCGCAGCATAGCGATAGAACGAAGCAACTAGCATAGCAATGATAGTAGTGAGATCCAGGGTAGCGGTCATCTTGCCTGAAATCCCGATAGGAAGATGAACGAGTCCATGAAGAAGACGAACGGATGAAGCCGAACCAAGCGTAGACGAACGAATCCTCACGATCGCAACGAAACAGGAACTATCGAGAAGAAGCACACAACAAGGTAAACACACCACACATGAACAAGACATGATGCACAACAAGCATGATGCATGACCAAGCTACATGAATCTACTCATGGCAAGAGATGATGCAAACAAGAGCAACACATCAAGGCAAGTTTAAATGAGGCCGGGAACAACATATAACAATTCCGGTAAGTCCTCATATGCATATTTCGAAATTGGTCCAGATCTGAATAAACCTTATGTTCAAGTTGTTAAACAGCAAGTTAAGATGCACCAAGATGATCTACACGAGATTCTAGTCAAGTTACATATAAAGTTCGTTTAGTTCGGAGCTACGGTTTAGAAAATATGAGCAAAACAAGTTAAACATGGCATTGATGCACAATGCACCCAAACATCAAGCAAACACCTCAAAACAAGGATGCAACATGATAATATGAAGCTACATGCAATTCTAAGCAATTTTCATATAGAGCACACTCAAAACGGAGCAACGGTTCAACACACACACACTATACAAGTTTAAAGGACAAGCTGTCCAAAACAGCAACTAGGCATACTGCAAGCATCAAAACAACATGCTACAGCACCCCAACATGAGAACAAAAGGCATGGACATGATGTACAGGTAAAGCACAACAAAACATGAACACTGAGCTATCTCCAGAAATCACTAGAACATGCTCAGACACACATGGTAAGGTTGCAAGTTATCCCAATTTCAGACTTTGCAGAAAATAACATCACGATGCAATGTTTAGAGCTATCAAACAACATGTTACAGGAACTTATCATGGCAAACAAAGGCATGGCATGAATCTACTCAAACCATAGATCAAAAGTCCCTTACTGACCCTAAGCCAAAAAGGATCAAAAAATATGATGGCACCCACATAAACATAGCAAGTTATTATACAGATTTAAACATGGCAGGAACATAATTATGAAGGCATGTAGATGAGCTTGTGCAACTCACTACAGAGCAAAACATGGCATGACAAGGCACCCAACAGTAAGAAGGCATGTTTGTGAAGCTAAGAATGGCAATAGCAAGGTCATAGGATGCATGGATCACTAGCAAAACACATGGGAACAAGTGAACTTAATGTAAACAGGCTGACAGCAACATTATGAAGCAACTTTGGAGCAAGATATGTACAAGCTATGGCAACCTACAAATTAAACCAGGAGCATGAATGGATATAGCATGACATGTAGTTCAAGACATATTTATAGAACATCTCCAGATTATGCATAGAATGATTAGTAGCAACATGTTTATATAGCATCGTGAAATAACAGATTCAGCCTAGCAAAACAGCAACATCATGAACACTACTTAACAAGCTCGATTCACTCACCACAAGTCATTGCATGACAAGACAAGCATAGCATCATCAACAAGACATGTTTGTGAAACAAACCAAGTCAAGAACAAGTCTATAGCATGCAATGATCAACTACAACAAGCTTGGCCAAATTGAATAACATGTAAACAATCTGCCAGGAAACATTTTGAAGCAAAAGTAGAGCACTCAAATGACATGCTAGACTACTCCATAAATGAAAACAAGGCCAGGGATGGATAGACCATAACCATATGTTCAAAATACCCTTACTGAAGTATCTCAAAATATGCATGGATCTCTCTGTAGCGACATATTTACATGGCATGAAAATAACAGCAGAACAGGGACAAATCAGCAACATCACGATGCCTAGTTTGCATGCTTGTGCTAGTCACCACATTGATCACAAAAATACATGGTAAACACATCTGTAAAGAAGACATGGCATAGTTCAAAACACATGAAGACATCAACCTCATAGGATGCACACAGCAATCATGGCAAAAATGACAAATGAGCTCGTTCTGATAACAGACAGCAGAAAACATTATGAAGCACTCTTACAACAACGATTCAGGCATCAAGATGACCTCAAATGAATATGATGCAATGGAACAAAATGATGTACTCGTCGAGGTGAACAATTTGACATATTACACGCATGAAACGGAGCTATGGATGCAGAGATACGACATGACGAACATGGCATGATTATTGCAAAATACAGGGACAGCAGTTTCGGGGTCAACCTCGGGTCCGCACGGATTTCGATGCGGCGGCGCGAGCTCGCCGGAGAGATCGCCGGAGACGACGGGGAAGACGTCAGGGAGGCCGGAGATGGCGGATCCGGCCCTCCCGTGGCCGGATCTGGCCGGGGGCGACGGAGAGGAGGCGCGGGGAGGCGCAGGTCGGGGCGGAGGCGGGCCGGACCGGCCGAATCCGGCCGGATCCGGCGCGGTGGCGGCGGAGCTCGGCC
>NC_041381.1:648443970-648476789 GCF_002162155.2 Triticum dicoccoides | reverse complement strand
GGCCTGGCGGGCCTGCGGCGGAGGGAGGCGTGCCGGGACACGTGGCAGCAGCGGGTTGGGCACGGGACGGCGGCTGGACTTGTCCGGCCCGGACGGACACGTCCGGCGGCGGCGAGGGAAAAAATAGGGTTTGATCTGCGAATTTGGAAGGGGGGGGCTTTATATAGGTAGAGGGAGCTAGGAGAGTCCAAATGAGGAGCGGTTTTCGGCCACGCGATCATGATCGAACAACCGAGAGCATGGAGGGGAGTTAGATGGGTTTTGTGCCAGTTTGGAAGGGTGTTGGGCTGCAAAGAGAGAGGGGGGTTTTGAGCTACGTGGTTAACCGTTGGAGTACCAAACGGACTCCAAATGGCACGAAACTTGGCAGGCGGTCTACCGGTGCTATACCAAGGCCGCTTGGCAAGACTCGGGCCATTCCGAGAACGTTTAACACCCACTCACAACAGGAGACAAAAGGGGAACGCCGGAGGACATAGGAGCGCCGGATTGCAAAACGGACAACGGGGAAAATGCTCGGATGCATGAGACGAACACGTATGCAAAATGAAATGCACATGATGACATGATAAAATGCAACACGCAAGCAAATGACATGGCAACTATGGCGAATAACTGGCAGACACCTGGCGCATCGGATCCGGGGCGTTACAGTTCCTCACCAAAAGAACAAAATAGTCGACTGTCCGGACGCCGAAGCCTTAGCAGCCTTTAAGCACAACGTCCGAGACGAATGGCTCGCCAGACACCTCGGCCAAGAAAAATCAAGAACAATGGCCGCACTAACAAGCCTCATGACCCGCTTTTGCGCAGGGGAGGACAGCTGGCTGGCTAGATGCAGCACCAGCGACCCGAGTACATCCGAAGTCAGGGATGGAAATGGGAAATCACGACGCAGAAAAGATCAGCACCGGAATAAGGAAAATGGCCCAAATAGCACGGCGGTCAACGCTGGATTCAAAAGCTCTCAGCCGAATAACAAAACACTGCCCCTCAAGGACAACAGTGACAAGCTATCCAACCTAAACAAAATTCTGGATAGGCTATGTCAAATACATAGTACCTCCGGGAAGCCTGCAAACCATACCCACAGAGATTGTTGGGTCTTCAAATAGTCCGGCCGACTCAACGCCGAACGCAAGGGGCTCGACACACCAAGCGAAGACGACGACGAACCCCACAAGCAGAATGCCGGAAAACAGAAGACTTTCCCACTAGAAGTCAAAACAGTGAACTCACTTCATGTGATAACACGAAAACTCAGTGCGGCACCTGCCATACCAGGACACCATCCGCAGAATGGGGGTAGACCCTATCAAAATTCGCCATAGCAGCACTTCTTTCAAGGAGTGGCGTCAGGCCTTCAAGCCAATTGTACAGGCTCTGTACCACTAGAGGTTGTGTTCGGTTCATCCGACAACCTCGGCTGCGAAAAGCTCACTCTCCATATCGCCCCATTTAACAGTAGCCCTTAAGCACTACTGGGACGCGAAGCTTTCGCCCACTTTAATGCAATACCACATTACGCGTCTCTTACGCTTAAAATGCCCGGTCCACGCGGCATAATCTCATTAAAGAGTAACTCCGAGTGTTCCTCGACCACGGAGAACGTGAGACTGCCTTGACAGCCACACACTAATCCGACCTTGCAGGTCAAAGCCCCTAAAAACAGGTCATTCAGACCTCGGACACGGTTAGGCGAGTCCGGCATAACTAAACAAGGGGCTTCCCAGCCGCATACCCCTTTACAAGGGGCCGCGCGTATAAACGATGAGAGCCAATAAAGCTCAACTTTATTCATCTTCCAAATTATACTTTATTCTAAATACAACTTTTGCACGATATTTCTTCCGAACTAAGTCCTTCTCTTTTACAGATGAAGCACGTGCTACACCCGTCCAGGATACAGCACAACGGAGACACAGGCGCAGACGTGCAGTAGGGACCCGTTGCAAGGATTCATTTCAGATTAAGACCCTGCGTAAACCTTTCTTATTGTCTCTTGTTGATACACATCCCCCGGTTTTCTACCATAACCGAGGAGGAGGCTGGTGTTTTGGCATCGGCCGCGTCAGAAGTTCCCGCCTGTACCTGGACACTAGGGGCTTAGGGCATTGTTCTTCCCGGTATCATAAAGACCGAACACCTCCGGGAGTGTTCGGCGTCTCGAGTTAGGCCTTATATGCATCAGTTCCGAATCATGTCTTTGGTCAAATGTTGGGTTTGCCCGGCTAATGTGTTTTGCTGCCTTACGTTCTGCTCCATCGGCTAACGCGGCACCAGGAGAACTACTGCGATTGTGCCCCAGTTCGGCCGGGCGAGCACCTCAGTAGAGAAAGCCGAAAACTGACTGTCATGATATAGCGAGAGACTGGTCAACCACTCGATCGACTATTGGAATGTTTAGAATTCCTCCGCTTTGACGAAGGACCGCTTCCCAGTCAGGCACATACGCGCCCCAAGTTCGAAGAGCGCGGTGCCTCTAGGGGCTATATAGTAGCCCCACCATCGAACTCCTATGGCTAAGTGAAAGTGATAAAGCATTATAGTCCGGTTTCCTAGTTTGCTATGCTATCACCTCCTTCAAAGGACCAAGACGTTGGATTAAGTGTGAAAAAGCGCTTTTCTTTTTTTTGCAAACACCCCCGCACCATGTGCGTGGGGGCTGAAGCCAAAGACTGCAACTTTCAGGTTATTCATACATATACGGCCGCATAGGAGATAGTTCAATACTTGAACGCACAAGTATAAAAAGCTATTGCATTATAAACATGATCTCACAAATCATACACGTCATTTGAACATGACATCTTTCGAGCACTGCGACTCTATTAAACGAGCGCCCTGCAGGACTTCCTCAAAATAGTGCTCGGCGGGTAATCGGCTCTTGACCGAACCACGGGATGCAACAGCGGTGGCATCCATGTCCGCCCAGTATGTCTTCACACGGGCGAGAGCCATCCATGCACCCTCTATGCATGCCGACTGCTTCATCGCCTTGATATGCGGCACCGCCCCAAGAAATTGTTGCAACAAGCCAAAATAACTCTTCGGCTTGGGCCTTTCCGGCCACAGATGAGTGACCACATCCATCATGGCAAGTCCGGACAATCTATTCAGCTCAGCCCACTCAGCCAACTGATCAGTCAACGGAAGTGGACGCTCAGGACTATGGAATTGAGACCGGTAAAGCTCTTCCATTTCGTGATCCTTCTGCCTTCGGAAGTGCACGACTGTGTCCGCCGCACTCGCCGCCAAATCCAGACAAGGATCCTCTGCACCACACAACTGGCCCAGCTGAGCATACTTCGGATCCGTGAACTTCCTATGCAAAAGAAAGGGCTTTCCAGCCGCAATGTCTCCGGCTTGACGCAGTTCCTCCTTCATAGCCCGCATCTCACTCCGAGCATCCTTGACTTCGGCGGCAGCCTTCTTCAGGCCCTCTTGCTCCACTCGGCGTTCTCCTTCAAGAACCTCACAACGGTCGGTAGCATCTTTTAATTTCAAGGCCATTCCGGCCAACTCTTCCCTACTTCGGCAGTGAGCAGCCTTTTCGGCTTTTAGCTCTTCTGCTGCCTTCAAGGCAGCCGCATCCCTTATCCTGGCTTGCTCCTTGGCTCGAGCAAGCTCTGCTCTAAGATCTTCCATAGCAGCGGCGCCATCTGCATCAAGCATACAAATTGTAAGGAACGGGCACCAACTCCCTTACTAGGCAACCGCCGAGCAACCACCTACCTTGCGACTCGTTAAGTCGTTTATTGACCAGCGCGATGTCCGCATCCGCAACATCGAGTTGCCTCTTCAGTTCAGCAACTCCATCAGTCCGGCTGGCCACCGAACGTTCCGCCACCTGCATTGGAAAGGCGACATTCTATAACTGAGATTATGATCCTTGGCACGCTATCGCTTTCGATAGCATACCAAGTCTTAGGGGCTACTATCTATACAGGGTGCACTTCATGTGCAAAACTGTCAAAAGGTATGTCATTTTTTGCGTACCTCAAACCCCGTCAGAAAGCTTCCGACGGCCTCATACAACCCGCTCTCGGCGGATGAGATCCTTTCAATCACCGTACTCATTAATGTGCGGTGATCTTCCGAGATAGACGCCCTCTTGAGCAAATCTTGCAGCTCCACCGGCCGTACTCCAATGGGTGCCGGACTCTCCGGCCCCGCCGGACTCGGGGAGACCCTCTGTGACGACACCTCAGGGTTGTCCGCCCTGCCCGATGGGGCGGCAGATGGAGGCGTCTCGCTTTCCATCATCTCCGGACGAAGGTCCCCCGAAGTTGAGCTCTGCTGAGATGGGCTGAGATCCGAACTACAAGGTGAAAACTTCGGTTACCTTTGGAAATAATATAGGGGAGTTCCCTATTACAAAATTTCCCCTTTTTTACTTACGGCTCGCTGGAGGGCTGATTCCTATGGGGAGACTGCGCGGTCGGGGCTCTTCCCGGCACAGGACCTTCCGGTGCAGATTTCTTTCCCCGCTTTGAGGCCTTGGCCTCCGGGTCTTCGGAAGCAGTCCTCTTCTCCCCCTGAAAGGAGGGACTCTCAACTCCCCCCTTACTGAAAGCCTCCTTGGCGGAGGTGTTAGTTTCCCTGTGCCCCCCTTCGCTCTCTTCTGAAGGCGCAAACTCCAACATTTTGACTAACACGGGATCCGGCGTGGTCTCGGGGAGGGGGGCCGGACACCATATCAGTTTTGCTTGCACTATCCAATCCTGTCCAAGGGATAGCTGGTTAAAAGGCAAACCCATGATAAATAAATGGATAATATGTCCGAACACAGGGCTACTTACTTGAGTATCCGGGCGATTGCAGCTTAGGCCGGCGTCCTCGGTCAAGTCCGGACGCATCTCTTGCGATCCGAAGAACAGTTTGTACATCTCCGCGGGTGTCAAACCCATGAAGTGTTGGAGAGCTCGTGGCCCCTCCAGATTAAATTCCCACAGGCGGAGGGGGCGACGTTTGCAGGGCAGAAGGCGCCCGATCAGCATAACCTGTGCCACTGCGACCAGATTAATCTCCCTTTCTTGGAGGCCTTGAATTCGGTCCTGCAACAGGGGTACGTCTTTGGACGGCCCCCAGTTAAGCCCCTTGTTGACCCATTACGTCAGCCGTTGTGGAGGGCCCAAGCAGAAGACGGGTGGCGGCTTCTGCCTGCTGCCCCTTGGAGCGGTGATATAGAACCAATCATGTTGCCACGTGCCGAGCTCCTCCTGAAAAGAGCCCTCGGGCCATGGAGCATCGGCCCTCTTGCTTATAACCGCCCCGCCGCACTCTGCCTGACGCCCCTCAATCATCTTCGGCTCCACGTTGAAGGTTTTGAGACACAAGCCAAAGTGAGGGGTAGTGCGGAGGAAGGCTTCGCAAACGACAATGAATGATGAGATGTGGAGGATGGACTCCGGAGCCAAGTCATGGAATTCCAGCCCATAGTAAAACATGAGCCCCCTCACGAAGGGATCCATCGGGAAGCCTAAACCCCGACGGAGGTGAGACACGAACACGACGCTCTTGCCGGGCTCGGGAGTAGGAATAACTTGCCCTCGGGCAAGCAACCTATGCGAAATTTCGTAGGTCAAGTACCTGGCGTCTCTCAGCTTTAGCACATCTTCTTCTGTGACGGAAGAGGGCATCCACCGGCCTCGTAGGTTGGAGCCGGACATTGTCGAAGGTCGAAGGTACCTGAATCTGGAGCCCTGGGTGTTGGAACTCGGGAGCGAGGGGCGGATTCGATTGAGGATTGAAGAAAAAGAACAGGCCTTGGTCTCATTATAAAGAGGAAGAATACCAAGAGCCGTCCCCGTGACCGTTTGGAACCCGCCTTTGATGGAGGGGGCGTGGCAACGGGCGCGGTTGGGTTACCCACGTCCATATTTATGGGAATCCCGGAATAAGGGGAACACGATCTCTGCTTCGACAAGATGTGCCAAGGAAACCGCTTCGCTAAACGCGCTGAGGTGGTACGATAAAAACAATTCGAGTAAAGGCTTGGTAGTGGTGTGACGTCACGCCACGAAATACGTCAGCAGATTGAACTTGTGTAAATATTATTCTCTCTACGGTGGTATGTGGAAATTATTTTGCAGAGCTGGACACTATCCTGGTGTTCACAATCTTCTATAAATTATTCGGAGGAGGAACCCGCCTTGCAATGCCGGAGACAATATGCGAGCCGGACTCGTCGTCATTGAAGCCTGGTTCAGGGGCTACTGAGGGAGTCCTGGACTAGGGGGTGTCCGGATAGCCGAACTATCATCATCGGCCGGACTCCAAGACTATGAAGATACAAGATTGAAGACTTCGTCCCATGTCCAGATGGGACTTTCCTTGGCGTGGAAGGCAAGCTTGGCGATACGGATATGTAGATCTCCTACCATTGTAACCGACTCTGTGTAACCCTAGCCCTCTCCTGTGTCTATATAAACCGGATGGCTTTAGTCCGTAGGATGAACAACAATCATACCATAGGCTAGCTTCTAGGGTTTAGCCTCCTTGATCTCGTGGTAGATCTACTCTTGTAACACACATCATCAATATTAATCAAGTAGGACGTAGGGTTTTACCTCCATCAAGAGGGCCCGAACCTGGGTAAAACATCGTGTCCCTTGTCTCCTGTTACCATCCGCCTAGGCGCACAGTTCGGGACCCCCTACCCAAGATCCGCCGGTTTTGACACCGACAGTCATAGTCCGACCATCCGGACACCCCCTAATCCAGGACTCCCTCAATAGCCCCTGAATCAGGCTTCAATGACGACGAGTCCGGCATGCAAATTGTCTTCGGCATTGCAAGGCGGGTTCCTCCTCCGAATACTTCATAGAAGATGTTGAACACAAGGATAGTGTCCGGCTCTGCAAAATAAGTTCCACATACCACCGTAGAGAGAATAATATCTGTACCAATCTAATCTGCTGACGTATTCCGCAGCGTGACATCACGCCACGGCCAAGCCTTTGTTCATTTTACCGTTCCACCTCAGCGCGTTTAGCGAGGCGGTTTCCTTGGCACGTCTTGTCAAAGCAGAGATCGTGTCCCCTTATTCTGGGATTCTCATCAATACGGGCATGGGTAACCCAACGGCGCCATTAACCGCGACGCTTGGGAGATAAGCGAGTTTTATTAGGCCGGTGGGGGCTCGTAGTTTCAGCCGCTCATATAAGGGGATAAGAATCTACCCTTTCCATTTACGCCTTCTTCCTCCTTTGCTTATTCGTCCCTGCGCACTCGAGCTCCAACGCCCAAGCCCACACTTCCCACCTCAACCTACTCCAATCATGTCTGGAGCGGGAGGTAGATGGATGGCCTCCTCCGTCATGGAGGGGCAAATCAAAAAGTTGAGGAAGGCCGGATACTTGTCTGACGACATTGTGCACAGGCTTCCAGATGAGGGGCAACTCATCCCCTCCCCTAGGCCCCATGAGAGGGTTGTATTTCTCCCCCATTTCCTCCGCGGACTGGGCTTTCCTCTTCACCCATTCGTCCGGGGGCTCACGTTCTACTATGGCCTGGACTTCCACGATCTGGCCCCGAACTTTATCCTCGACATCTCGGCGTTTATCCTCGTGTGCGAGGCCTTCCTCTACATCCAGCCCCACTTCGGCTTATGGCTGAAGACTTTTAATGTCAAACCAGAGGTAGTGGGCGGCCGCCAAGTGGAGTGCGGAGGTGCCATGGTGGGCTGGATGGCCAACGTCCTATGGCTCGAGGGCTCCTTTGTGGAGACAATAAAAGGATGGCAATCGGGGTGGTTCTACATCACCGAGCCGCGCGACCCCAAATGGGCGGCGGCCCCCGAATTCGGATCTGGCTTTCCCACACGGCTCACTTCCTGGAAAGAGACGGGCCTAACATGGGGAGATTCGGAAGAGCTGACCGGACTTCAAACCTGCGTCCAAAAGCTGGTGAAAAGAATCTCAAGCTTGTCAATGTAGTCCAGGTCATGCTCATCCGCCGGATCCTCCCATGCCAACAACGGGCCTATAAATTGTGGGAGTTCGATCCGGCACAACATCAAACCTTGAGCAAGCTTTTCGACACTACGTACGAAGATGCCTGGAAGGTGCTGTTTAAGGGTGCTGAGGCACCCACATCCGCTACCGAAGATCGCAGATTCAGCTCGTAGTGTCAGGCCAGCGAGGTAAGCTATTCTACCCTTTACGGGACTCTTGTCTTTCATGGTCCGACTCTATGTGGGATATAACCTCCCTTTCCTTTGACAGGACTGGCTGAAGACGTCCGGGCAGGTGAACTATACGGCTCCCTTGCCAGAAGACCCAGCGGACGCCCGATTGATAGGGCTGCTGGTCCCGGCACCTCACGTGGTGCCAGAGAAGAAGGCCAAGAAGGTCACGGGGACTCGAAAGAGTTCCCGGCGCCTGGTGCTGTCGGATTCATCGCCTTACAACCCCGAAGCACCCTCCGCCTCTGAGGACGAGGAGGAGGAAGAAGAAGAAGCCTCTCCCCCTCCAACGGGGGGAGGAAAGAAAAGGAAGGCCGCCCCAACCGGGGAGGTCGGAGGGTCCAAGAAGGGGAGGACCCTTCTGCCGGACTACGGCTCCGATGCCAAAGACGGCGGGGAGGAATGGCCATCCAGGGTCAACCCCCTGGCAAAATCGTAAGTGTCCGAATACCAGAATAACTTATGGCGTTCCTCTATTGTATGGTGCCTTCTGACGCCGAATTTAATCATGCAGTCCGCCCAGGGCTCAGCTCGGCGATTCGACAAGTGGCTCCCTGGATTTGTCGGACATGAATAGCGCTTCACTCCCGACGGCCTCCTCCCCTCTCCCTACGGACGACGCCGAGGTGGAGTCCCAAAAGGGACTAAACCAGGAGGAGCTGGTCCTGGAGGCACCACAAGGCGACCTCCCGGACTCCAGGCCCAAAGGGGGTAAAGCCCAGAGGGATCTAAGTCCGACCCTGGGCCGGACACTGCTCCGGAACCATCAAGGGTTCCAGAGTCCGACAGGTGGCGCCTTTGTAAGAAGGGCAAGCCTACGACGCCGGCGATCTCCGTCCGCCCGGGGGCGCCAGACGATTTGCTGGAGGTGCTTAACGGCGCCTCCATCGACGAAGAACACCGCACTGTTATGAGTGCGGTGATTCAGAAGGTTCAGTCTGCCAAGAGCGGGCTGATAGAAGCCCGTACAAGTCTATTAACAGGCTTTGAGGTATGTATTCGAAACATATAAAAATGTTACCGCATAGACAGTAGCCGCTGATGCTTAGTTTGGTGTTCGGAAAGAAAAGCCGAGCTGAGGATCTAAAAAGATATACGCAGGAGTCTAACATAAATATGTCAATATGGGAATGCAGGTTGCGCTGCTGACCTCTGCCGCACTGACTGCGGAGGTCAATGCATTGAAGGAGAGCCTCGAGCGGCCGGAGAACGAGCTCGGCCATGCCAAGAAGCAGCTCGAGGACAAGGAGGGTATGTAATACCGCATGTATATAAAGAAATACTTGGTTGCAAATAATGACAGGACCAACGCGAATGTTGCAGGGGCCACGGCCGAGGTGGCGACCCTGAAGGAAGCGGTGTCCAAGGCCGAAAACAGTGCGGCCTTGGAGTGCACCGAGCGAGAGAAGCAGGAGGCGCGGGTGGCGGATGTGCGGCAAGAGCTTCAGGCTATCGTGGAGAAACACGAGAGTTTGGAGCGTGCCTTGAAGACTCGAGAGTCCGAGCTCACCTTGGCTCTTGAGAGTGCCAAAACCGCTAAGGCCGAAGCCCAGAAGGCCCTCCAGGAGATCGAGGCGATGAAGAAGATGGCGGCGGGTAAGGCATTCTTTATGCAAAGCAAGCATATAAAAGTAAATTATCTGTTACTTACCCGAATCCGGAGCTCTCCAGGAGCGTTCGCCGATCTGCCCTGTAGTGTGTCTGATGCTGTCGCATTCTATCGAGCCGAGGAGGGGAGCTCGACGGAAAAGGTGTTCTGGTCTCAATATGTTGAGGCCAGACATCCGGTGCCCCTGAGCGACCAGCTGAAGCAGCTGGTCGAACTCCACAAGGTGGCCGAATAGGCCATGAAGGGCCTCATAGTTTGGCTGTGGCCTAGAGAAGCCATGCATGGGAGTTACTTCAGTCTGGTGCGGCGGCTGGTGGACGCTTGTCCGTGGATTGAAGTCGTCAAGCGCTCCATCTGTATTGAAGGTGCCCGTCGGGCCCTGGCCCGTGCTAAAGTGCACTGGGGCAAGCTGGACGCTGAGAAGCTATTGACGGACTCGCCACCGCCGGGCAAGGAGTATCGCACGCCCGAGATGTATTATAAGGGCGTCCTGAAGGGTGCCCGCCTTATAGCGGGTGAATGCTCCAAAGATGTAATTTTTGAGTAGACTCGCATCTGTTATCCTGTACGCTGAAAACTTTGTTCATATGCGTTAAGCAACACTTGTTAATTTAAAATATTACCTTCTGTGCAGCCGTTTATCAAATCTGATAGATGCAAGTCGTCGGCTTCTACCCCCATGCCACGAGTGCTGGGGTGTTCGGGATAACCCTGAGCGCTCTTGTTCCCATTTTTGGGTCCATCTAGGGAGGCGCTCAGCACAACGAACCAGGCCATCGGACTTATAATGCTTTATCACTCTCACTTAGCCATAGAATTCTATAATTTTAAATTTTGGCGAAGCCCCTAGTATTCGGAAGACCGAGTTCGGGGCACTATCCACGCCTAGGCCGGATAAGTCCGGCTCCTCGCTCTAAGCGGCATGAGTCTTTAAGGACTCGAAAAAACTCGCGAACAGCGACCGGTCTCTCGCACTATCATGACAGTCAGTTCTAGCTTTCTCTACTGAGGTGTTAACCCAGCTCAACTAGGGCACAATCGCAGTAGTTCTCCTAGCGATACCTTAGCCAACATTGTGGAACGTAAGGTACCAAAACATGGGAGCCGGGCAAACCCAACTATTGACCCAAGACATGATTTGGAGCCGATGCATATAGTGCTATAAGTTCGGGTGCCGCACTCATTAGAGTGTTCGGTCTTCTCACACCATGTTATGGGGTGCTTAAGCCCCTGGTGTATTGGTCGTACCAAAGTGTATGGTTGCATAATTTCATGACTGAACACATTTGTATAAAAATAGATGAATACAATAATAGATAAAAGCTATGTATTGTTTATTATTTAAAAAAGGGCTGCTATGAAAGCAGAACGATACAAATAGTGCGATAAGCAAGAGATGGGATTATTTGACATGTTCCCCTCCAGGGGCAAGCTGTGGGATTTTAAGTAAAACAGGTATTAAGCTCGTTATAGAGACCACCTGGACATTTGACGCGGCCTGTTCTCTCCCTGGCTGTTGCATCGTGTGTTCGGCAAGTGTATTGCCGGACAGGCCTTCCGAATAGTTGGGTCCTGAAAGTATATAAAAAAGAAACGGCAGAATAGGGAGCCCCTAGGTGCGGTTGAGCCGCATTCTGGGTGTGCCGTGGTTGTGCCCCTCCCCTTATGCCGATGGTATTTCCAAAGTGTAATTATGTACGCGTGGTACCGATATCGCCATCTGGCGAGGGCTGGGGTTGGGGCCGCACTGCTATGCTTGCTCGGAACGTGCCAGCCGGTTTTGTTGTAGGTTACTTCGGGCGCGTTTGACGTTGTCCGGACGGTTAACACCCGGATTGGAGAATTGCCTTGAGAGGCTACTCTGTACTTCCGCCGCCAGGGCCGCCGTGTGCTCCTCCGTTCGGAGAGAGTGTTCGGTGTTTCCATTTACCGTGATGACTCCACAAGGGCCTGGCATCTTGAGCTTGAGATATGCGTAGTGCGGCACCGCATTGAATTTTCCAAATGCGGTTCGTCCGAGAAGGGCGTGATAGCCGCTGCGGAATGGGACTATGTCAAAGATTAACTCTTCGCTTCGGAAATTATCCGGGGATCCGAAGACCACTTCGAGTGTAACCGAGCCTGTACAGCTGGCTTCTACACCTGGTATGACGCCTTTAAAGGTTGTCTTTGTGGGTTTAATCCTTGATGGATCTATACCCATTTTTCGCACTGTATCCTGATAAAACAGGTTCAAGTTGCTGCCGCCGTCCATGAAGACTCTAGTGAGGTGAAAGTCATCAATGATTGGGTCTAGGACCAATGCGGCAAATCTGCCGTGACGAATGCTAGTGGGGTGGTCCCTTCGATCAAAAGTGATCGGGCAGGAGGACCATGGGTTGAACTTGGGGGCGACTAGCTCCAACGCGTAGACGTCCTTGAGAGCATGCTTCCGCTCCCTTTTGGGGATGTGGGTTGCGTATATCATGTTCATCGTCCGCACTTGCGGGGGGAAGCCCTTCTGTCCTCTGTTTTTCGGCGGCCGGGGCTCCTCCTCGTCGTTGCCATGCAGCCCCTTTTCTCTTGTTTCGGCACTTAACTTGCCTGCCTGCTTGAACACCCAACAATCCCCGTAGGTGTGGTTGGCTGGTTGTTCGGGGGTGCCGTGTATCTGGCATGAGCTATCGAGTATCCGGTCTAAACTGGATGGGCCCGGAGGGTTTCTTTTGAATGGCTTCTTCCGCTGACCGGGTTTAGAGCCTCTGAATCCGGCATTGACTGCCGTATCCTCAGTATTGTCGCCGTTAATGCGGCGCTTGTGCTTGTTGCGACGTGACCTGCCATTGATGTCCTTGGTATCCAAATTGCCAGGGCTCTTGGTTATGTTATTGCTACGAGCTAGCCAGCTGTCTTCTCCCGCACAAAAGCGGGTCATGAGTGTCGTGAGGGCTGCCATAGATTTCGGCTTTTCTTGTCCTAAGTGCCGGGCAAGCCATTCGTCTCGGATGTTGTGCCTGAAGGCTGCAAGGGTCTCGACGTCCGGACAGTCGACTATTTGATTTTTCTTGGTTAGGAACCGTGTCCAGAATTGTCTGTCCGATTCCTCTGGCTGCTGGATTATGTGGCTTAGATCATCGGCGTCTGGCGGTCGCACATAAGTGCCCTGGAAGTTGTCAAGGAATGCGGATTCCAGGTCCTCCCAGTAACTAATTGACTCTGCTGGCAGGCTGTTAAGCCAATGCCGAGCTGGTCCTTTAAGCTTGAGCAGGAGGTATTTGATGGCGTGTAGATCATCACCACGGGCCATGTGGATATGAAGGAGATAATCCTCAATCCATACCGCGGGATCAGTTGTGCCATCGTATGATTCGATGTTTACGGGTTTAAAACCCTCGGGGATTTGATGATCCATTACTTCGTCTGTGAAGCATAGTGGGTGTGCGGCGCCCCTGTACTGGGCTATATCGCGACGTAGCTCGGATGAGCTTTGTCTATTGTATTCGGCCTGGCCGTATTTATTATATCCGGCGTGGCGGTTATCGTCACGTGTTGTGGGGCGCCCACGTGATCCGTAGATCGATCTTGTTTGCCTTGCCTAAATCCTCCAATATGTCTCGCAGGTCTGTTGCGTTTCCCCGTGCTCTGGTATTCTTAGAGCGGCGCCGGGGTGCGGCTTGTATTGAGGGCCGAAAGGCCTCTCTATCCCGGCCACGGGGTGGCCGATCGGGCGCATCGTATGATGGTGATGTAGGTTTAGTTGCTTCCTCCTCTAGTTGGGGTAGCAGCCTGCGCTTTGGGTAACTCTTGGAGGGGCGTTCAAGTTTATGTTGCTCGGCCGCCAGGACTTCAGTCCATCTGTCGGCTAGCAAGACTTGGTCAGCTCTAAGCTGCTGCTGTTTTTTCTTGAGGCTGCTCGCCGTGGCCATAAGCCTGCATTTGAAATGCTCTTGTTCGACGGGATCCTCTGGCACGACGAATTCGTCGTCGTCGAGGCTTGCCTCGTCTTCGGAGGAAGGCATATAATTATCATCCTCCACCTCTCTGTTTGCCACTCTCTCATGAGGGCTGGCTCCTTCGTCCTCCTGCGCTGAATCCTGCTGGAGGGGGTTGTCTTCGGCACTGTCCACGGTATTGTTGTCTCCGGTTCCGGATTCGCCGTTCTTGCTTTGGCGGGATTTAGAGCGGCGCCGCTGACGTCGGTGCTTGGGTTGCTTCTTGGAGGGGTCGTCCTCCGCTTTTTTGTCGCCATCCCCTGCTTTGGGGGTGTCCACCATGTCTATGTCGTATGACGAGGTGGCTTTCCAGTGCCCTATAGGTGCTGGTTCTTGATCGTCTCCTTCATCGG
This sequence comes from Triticum dicoccoides, assembly GCF_002162155.2. Classification (NCBI taxonomy): domain Eukaryota; kingdom Viridiplantae; phylum Streptophyta; class Magnoliopsida; order Poales; family Poaceae; genus Triticum; species Triticum dicoccoides. Next base: position 648,462,668 of record NC_041381.1, on the reverse strand, counting down.
CGTCCATACCGTCGATGTCTTCGGAGTCGAAGTCGAGCATGTCGGTTAGATCGTCGACAGTGGCTACAAAGTGGGTGGTGGGTGGGTTTCGAATTTCTTCGTCGTCCGCATCCCAACCCTGCTGACCATAGTTCGGCCAGGGCTCTCCTGACAAAGAGAGAGACTTTAGTGAATTCAGGATATCGCCAAAGGGCGAGTGCTGAAAGACGTCTGCGGCGGTGAACTCCATGATCGGAGCCCAATCGGGTTCGACCGGAAGGGGTGCGGAAGATTCGGAGTCCGGAACGGAGTCCGGCACCTTGGAGTCACGGGCCTTGCAAAGGACTAGGCTGGTATTCGTCTCTATCGCCGTAGAGATTGCGGCTCCTGGGGCGGCGTCCAACCGACCGTCCCCGACTGGTGCAGCTGTGTCCGAGCTAATGGTCGGAGCGGACACCTGAGCGGCGCTCGGGGCACTGTTCGGAGGCAGAGCTAGATCATGCTCATCGTGACAGTGTGGCGCGCTCGGCTGTGGAATCCATCGAAGATCAAGTCCCCACGGATATCGGCCGTGTAGTTTAGGCTTCCAAATCTGACCTGATGGCCAGGGGCGTAGCTTTCGATCTGCTCCACATGGCCAACCGAATTGGCCCGCAGTGCGAAGCCGCCGAATACGAAGATCTGTCCGGGGAGAAAAGTCTCACCCTGGACCGCGTCGTGGTTGACGATCAAAGAAGCCATCGGGCCTAAGGGTGACGACACAGAGGAACTCTCAATGAAAGCACCAATGTCGGTGTCAAAACCGGCGGATCTCAGGTAGGGGGTCCCGAACTGTGCGTCTAGGCGGATGGTAACAGGAGACAAGGGACACGATGTTTTTACCCAGGTTCGGGCCCTCTCGATGGAGGTAAAACCTACTCCTGCTTGATTAATATTGATGATATGGGTAGTACAAGAGTTGATCTACCACGAGATCAGAGAGGCTAAACCCTAGAAGCTAGCCTATGGTATGATTGTTGTTCGTCCTACGGACTAAAACTCTCTGGTTTATATAGACATCGGAGAGGGCTAGGGTTACACGGAGTCGGTTACAATGGGAGGAGATCTTCATATCGTATCGCCAAGCTTGCCTTCCACGCCAAGGAAAGTCCCATCCGGACACGGGACGAAGTCTTCAATCTTGTATCTTCATAGTCTGGGAGTCCGGCCAAAGGTCATAGTCCGGCCATCCGGATACCCCCTAATCTAGGTCACCCTCAATGCCTAAGAACCTTCTCTAGCTATCTATCCTCTTCTTGTCTCAAACTCTATTCATGCTACATCACAAAGTTTGATCAAATCAGATTTGAACCACTCTGTGTGAGGAGCACTCAGAGTCCCCGATTCGTCTTAGACTTAAACCTTCCAAAACCTCTTTGTGTGTTTCGGTCTGACCAAGAAATCCATTTCGGTCACACCGAGTTCACTAAGTTGATCTAGGTTTTCAATCTCGGTGCAACCGATTTGAACTTTTCGGTCACACTGAGTTGCAGTAACTGCTTGCAGTTATGCATCTCGGTGCCACTGAGTTGTTCCATTTGGTCACACCGACAGGGTCAGGCTATATATATCCCCGGGAAAAAATTTGGAAATTTCTCCGAACTCCTTTGCCCGCGCTCAGCCTGCTCTGCCTCCCTGGGTCTCCGGATCGTCCTCCTCGTCGCCAGCTACCTCCCGCCGCTGGTCTCCGCCGCCGTCAACGGGAATCGACTCCGCCGTTGCCGTCGTAGCAGGTCCATCGCCGCACTTAGGGTATGGACTTGATCCTTGTGCTAATCTCACTCCGATTCCTAACACATTGTTTTGCCATGTATCTTGCCACAATTGAGATCATCCTATCCAGCAAAATCACTCTGTAGTTTAGATGTGAATTAAAAATTTAGGGTTAGGTTTCCGCTGAAATCATCTCGGACCAACCGTGTTGAAGAAATCGGTTCCACCGATTTAGCTAAGGCCATTGCACATGTGGTTCTCGGTCTGACCGAGAATTACAAATCGGTGTGACTGAGATTAGGACTTTGTGAAACCCTAGCAGTCTCGGTCCCACCGAACTGTGACTCGGTCTGACCGAGTTCACTAGTTTAGGTTCCAAAAGCTGCTTCGGTATCACCGAGTTTTCAAATCGGTAGATTCGAAATGCTTTCTGTGGAAAACTAAAACTGAGTTTTTGACTCATTCTTTTGCAAAAACCTCTGTACTTTGTGATGCTCATCTACTCTAACTCATCTATATCTATTCACAGGGTCTGCTGTCAGTGTTTACATCATGTCAGATCAGAGTGACAGTCAGAACAAGTCTGAGGAGCAAGTTCACTTGAGTGAGGGCACTAGTCCCTCTAGAAGCTACGATGGTAGCAGGAGCACACCCAGCAACTGACCTAAGGCAGCCACCAGGGCCAGAAAGAAGAGAACCTCAGATTCTGAGGATGAAGACTATGTGGCTGTTGAGGATGAGGCCACCTCCAAAAAGAAGGTGCTGAAGAAGGAATATGGCATAGCTGCTGCTACTAAGCCTGGTATGAAGACCAAAGCACCTGCAAGAAGAATTCCCATGTCTAAAGCCAGAGCCTCTACTCAAGTACCTTTGGAATCTGAACCCAAAGAGGCTGCTGCAGAAGGGAAGAAAAGGAAGGAAAGGGTCAAGAAGACCATGGCCAGGGTTGTTGGAAAGCCTTCCATGATGGAAAAAGAAGAGGAAGAGGTTGCTGCACCAGCACCTAAAGCTCAAAAGCTTATGGGAGATGCTATAAGATCAGGGGCTGCTCCATCAAAGCCCAAAGAAGCTCCCAAGGCAGCTGCACCAAAGCCCAAAGCTGCACCCAAGAGGAATACAAGGAATATTCCTGCTGGAGAGATGAACAAGGCCCGGTGCCTGAAGCAGCTCTAGAAGAAGAAGATGATGAGACACATGTCTTAAGGAAGTTGAAGCCCAAAATTCCAGATCACAATGATGTTCCTCCAGTAGCTGAGGACATGAAGCTCAGGAAGGATGCAAGACTCAGACAGTGGAGATTGACTGATCCATATGCAGTCAGGAGAAGAACAGCTGTGGACTACAGGTTCCATACAAAGGAACAACAGGACTTCTATGAGACAGTGCTACTTGACAAGAAGCCAATAGTCTGTGATATGAGATGGGTGGACTGGAAGTACATCAGGGAAAATGAAGTGCACTATCCTGGAGTCTATGATAGTTTCAAGTCTTGTGGAGTAGAGGACTTTGTTGGGCATAAGCTCACAAAGTGGAATGATGAGCTTATTATGCAGTTCTACTCCACAGCTCATTTCTACCCAGATGGAAGGATTGTCTGGATGTCTGAAGGTACTGGGTACCAATCAACAGTTGAAGAATGAGCAAAATTGATCAATGCTCCTAAGGAGAATGAGGATGAATTGGATGTCTATGCCAAGAAGAAGAAGGATCACAACTCCATGGCACATATGTACAGAGAGATCCCAGATGCTGCTGTTGAGACACACAAATTTGGATCAGTACAAACTTCTGTCAGGTTTGCCAACAATCAACTGGATCCATAGGCACACTCTATTGCCAAAGTCAGGTGATCACAAGATGATCAGAGGCCATGCAATTAACCTGCTTCACATATTTGATGTGCCTCAAAAGTTCAAAGTCATGAGCCTAATTGTAGAAACTATCAAGAGGACAACTGTTGATCAAAAGAGAACTTGTGGGTATGCCCCATAGATTTAGGAACTAATCAACTCCAAGATGGGCACTGGCACATATCTCTTGGACAAGGATCACATGCCCATCTACCCAGACTTTGAGGACAACACTGTGGTAATGGATGAAAATGAACCATCTTCTGTGCAAGCACAAGAGAAGAAGGAGAAGGCAAGGACTGAAAAGGCTGCAAAGATGCCAACCATTGATGAGGCATCTCAGTATTTCCTGAAGAGCAAGCAAGATCAGTTTGACTACTTGATTGCCTCCACTCTGAGGATTGAGAAGGGATTGGCCACCCTGACTCAAAATCAAGAGAGCTTGGAGAGGACCATGGAGCAGAAGTTATATGATTTAGATGTGAAGGTCACTGAGATACAGTCAGTTGTTGAGCAACTTTAGGATGAAGTGCAGGAGAAAAAGGGCAAGACTACCACTGATGCAGTTGCTAGAGTGCCCAGAAGTCAGAGATCTGCTGATGTGTCAATTACAGACACCAGAGCAACTTCATCAGCACCAGCAACAGCTTTAGTACCATCAGCTCCAGTAACCACTCCATCAGCTCCATCAACCTCAACTGATGCCTTCGCCCTTGGAGTTTTATCTACACCACCACCTGAAGACCAAGCCTGAGAGACGATCTAGCACTATGCATTTTTATGAACTTTTTGGTAACTTGTTGCCAAAGGGGGAGAAAATGTATAGATCATAGGCTTCGAGAGAGAGTGTTGCTTTTTGTTCTCTCTTGTTTTGGTGGTTGAACTTTCTTATTTTCTTGTTTGAGATACTCTATGCTTTTGTGTGATACTTTGCTGATCATGTGGTTGGTCATATACGATGCTACCTTAATGCTTGTTGGATGACATTATCCTTTTATCTCTATATGATCATTCACTTTGCTTGGTGATGAGTGCATGTATTTAATTATTATCATTTTGAGCGCTCCACCAAGATGTATGTGACATGGAAGAGTGACCCATGATCCTAACTCATTGTGCATTTGCAGTCCAAATCTTAAGCTATGCACAAATTTAGGGGGAGCTCTTACTTTTCACATACTTCTCAAAGCGACAATTTTTTCAATCTTATTATTATTTGTCGAAGCTTTGATCTATATGTTGTCATCAATTACCAAAAAGGGGAGATTGAAAGTGCAACTATCCCTAGGTGGTTTTGGTAATTCCTAACAACATATAGCTCATTGAGCTAATTCTATTTCAAGATAAATATTTCAGGTAAGCTCAATGATTGGCATGGCATGGATGAGAAAAGTGGACCCCTCAAAATGCTAAGGACAAAAGGATTGGCTCAAGCTCAAAGCTCAAGACTCTAGATTTTATATTTTAGTGATCCAAGATCACATTGAGTCTATAGGAAAAGCCAATGCTATCAAGGAGGGATGAGGTGTTGCTTAATGAGGTTCTTGCTTAAAATGCTTAGTGATATGCTCCAAAGCCCTCAACTACTTTCTCACATCCACATATGACCTAAACCAAAAGTCACACTCGGCCCCACCGATTCTTTCCATCTGGCGCCACCGAGTTCAGATGTCATAGCCGCTGCCACAAACCCTAGGCAAATCGGTCTCACCGATAGGGATCTCGGTCTCACCGAGATGGGATTGTAATCTCTCTGTTTCCCTTCATAACGTTTCGGTACCACTGAGATGAGCGATCGGTCCCACCGAGATTGCAATGTAAACTCTCTGTTTTCCTTTCGTAACATCTCGGTCTCACTGAAATGAGCGAATCGGTCCCACCGAGTTTACCTGACCAACTCTATGGTTAGCTTATTACCAAAATTGGTCCCACCGAGTTTGTGTAATTGGTCTCACTGAGATTACGTTATGCCCTAACCCTAACCATATCGGTCCTACCGAGTTGCATGTCGGTCCCACCGAAAATCCTAAAGGTCACTAGATTTGCTGAATCAATCTGACCGAGTTTTTCAATTCGGTCCCACCGAGATTGGCAAGTTGTGTGTAACGGTTAGATTTTGTGTGGAGGCTATATATACCCCTCTACCTCCTCTTCATTCGTGAAAAGAGCCATCAGAACAAACCTACACTTCCAACTTACATTTTTTGAGAGAGAACCACCTACACTTGTGTTGAGGCCAAGATATTCCATTCCTACCATATGAATCTTGATCTCTAGCCTTCGCCAAGTTGCTTTCCACTCAAATCTTCTTTCCACCAAATCCAAATCCTGTGAGAGAGAGTTGAGTGTTGATGAGACTATCATTTGAAGCACAAGAGCAAGGAGTTCATCATCAACACAACATTTGTTACTTCTTGGAGAGTGGTGTCTCCTATATTGGCTAGGTGTCACTTGGGAGCCTCCGACAAGATTGTGGAGTTGAACCAAGGAGTTTGTACGGGCAAGGAGATCGCCTACTTCGTGAAGATCTACCGCTAGTGAGGCAAGTCCTTCGTGGGCGACGGCCATGGTGGGATAGACACGGTTGCTTCTTCGTGGACCCTTCTTGGGTGGAGCCCTCCGTGGACTCTCCCAGCCATCACCCTTCGTGGGTTGAAGTCTCCATCAACGTGGATGTACGATAGCACCACCTATCGGAACCACGACAAAAACATCCGTGTCTCCTATTGCGTTTGCACTCTCCAAACCCTTCCCTTTACATTCTTGCAAGTTGCATGCTTTACTTTCTGCTGCTCATATACTCTTTGCATGATTGCTTGAATTGTGTTAAGCTTGCTTGACTTGTCCATCATTGTTAAAATCTGCCAAGAACTAAAATTGGGAAAAGGATAAGTTTTTATTTGATCAAGTAGTCTAATCACCCCCGCCCTCTAGACATACTTTCGATCCTACAGTTAGCAATTGTAGAAGACTATATGATAGTTGAGTATGTGGACTTGCTGAAAAGCTCTATTCTTGACTCTTTCTGATGTTATGATAAATTGCAATTTCTTCAATGACTGAGATTATAGTTTGTTAGTTCTCAATGAAGTTTCTGAACCATACTTGACATTGTGAATTGATTGTTACTTGAACATAAGAAACCATATGACAAAATCTATATATGTTGATGTTATAAGAATGATCATGATGCCCTCATGTCCGTATTTTATTTTTATCGACACCTCTATCTCTAAACATGTGGACATATTTTTCGATTTTGGCTTCCGCTTGAGGACTAGCGAGGTCTAAGCTTGGGGGAGTTGATACGTCTATTTTGCATCATGCTTTTATATCAATATTTATTGCATTATGGGCTGTTATTACACATTATATCTCAATACTTATGGCTATTCTCTCTTATTTTACAAATTTTACCATGAAGAGGGGGAATGCCGGCAGCTGGAATTCTGGCTACAAAAGGAGCAAATATTGGAAACCTATTCTGCACAGCTCCAAAAATCTTGAAACTCCACGGAAGTTATTTTTGGAATTAATAAGAGTTATTGAGCGAAAAAACTACCAGAGGGGGCCCACACCCTGGCTAGGAGGGTGGGGCGCGCCCCTGTCTCCTGGGCCCCCTGGTGGCCCTATGGTGCCCATCTTCTGCTATATGAAGGCTTTTACCCTGGGAAAAATTATAAGCAAGCTTACGGGACGAAACTCCGCCGCCACGAGGCGGAACCTTGGCGGAACCAATCTAGGCCTCCGGCGGAGCTGTTCTGCCGGGGAAACTTCCCTCCGGGAGGGGGAAATCATCACCATCGTCATCACCAACGATCCTCTAATCGGGAGGGGGTAAATCTCTATCAACATCTTCACCAGCACCATCTTCTCTCAAAACCCTAGTTCATCTCTTATATCCAATCTTGTATCAAAACCACAAATTGGTACCTGTGGGTTGCTAGTAGTGTTGATTACTCCTTGTAGTTGATTCAAATTGGTTTACTTGGTGGAAGATCATATGTTCAGATCCTTAATGTATATTAATACTCCTCTGATTATGAACATGAATATGCGTTGTGAGTAGTTACTTTTGTTCCCGAGGACATGGGTGAAGTCTTGCTATTAGTAGTCATGTGAATTTGGTATTCGTTCGATATTTTCATGAGATGTATGTTGTCTCTCCTCTAGTGGTGTTATGTGAACGTCGACTACATGACACTTCACCATTATTTGGGTCTAGAGGAAGGCATTGGGAAGTAATAAGTAGATGATGGGTTGCTAGAGTGATAGAAGTTTAAACCCTAGTTTATGCGTTGCTTCGTAAGGGGTTGATCTGGATCCATATGTCTAATGTTGTGGTTAGGTTTACCTTAATACTTATTTTGTAGTTGCGGATGCTTGCAATAGGGGTTAATTATAAGTGGGATGCTTGTCCAAGTAAGGCCAGTACCCAAGCACCAGTCCACCCACATATCAAATTATCAAAGTACCGAACGCGAATCATATGAGCGTGATGAAAACTAGCTTGATGATAATTCCCAAGTGTCCTCGGAAGCTCTTTTCTCATTATAAGAAATTGTCCAGGCTTGTCCTTTGCTACTAAAAGGATTGGGTCACCTTGCTGCACTTTATTTGCTTTCATTGCTTGTTACCCGTTACAAATTATCTTATCACAAAACTATCTGTTACCTACAATTTCAGTGCTTGTAGAGAAAACCTTATTGAAAACCGCTTGTCATTTCCTTCTGCTCCTCGTTGGGTTCGACACTCTTACTTATCAAAAGGACTACGATAGATCCCCTATACTTGTGGGTCATCAGTGAGCATCATTAAATTATTGATAAAGAAGGGTTGATGGTAAATACGTCGAACGAATCCTCCTCTTCAGAGCCCCGAATGGACTCCAGAATAGCCCTCCCGATGAAGAACATGAGGTGGTCGCTCCGTATCGAAAAACGCGATGAATTTTCTTCTCTACTTTTTTCTTGGAAAACCTGAATTTATAAGCTTGGAATTATGTTAGACGGTCTCGGTATCAGGGCCTCGTGAGCAGCTGGTGGCCCCACTCCGGTGGATCTTCGTTCCAATATTTTTTTATTGTTTTAATTAAAAATATCCGCAAAGTTTCGTCCGATTCCGAGAATTTTTATTTTTGCACAAAAACAACACCATGATAGTTCTGCTGAAAACATCATCAGTGTGGGTTAGTTTCATTCAAATTATACAAATTAGATTCTAAAACAAGAGCCAAAGTGTTTTTGAAAAGCAGATACGATGGAGACGTATGAGTGGGTTACGCCTGCTAGGCTGGGCTGCTCTCTCTGTCTCTCCCTCTTTTTTTTTGCTATTTTCCTGTTTGTCTTAAAACAATTTGCAAATAGTTTTTACATAAGAAAAATAAGCAGAAAAATTAGGGTTTTAATTTGAGATGAAATAGGGAAATTCCTACAAAAACGTGTCACACGAAATGGAACATGATGAAGACGAAGGTGCAGAAAACTAAGTATAACAAATTATTCTTACTCATCGGAAACATATTTCAAAGCCTAAGACCATTACATTTTTTTCAAGTATTGGTATATTTATCTAAATTAATTCTTCCGTGACCGCGGCAACGTACGGGCATTCAGCTAGTTATCAGGTAGAGGGGCGGTGTTGCATCATTTTGATGCCTGGTGAATTTGGCATCGTGTGCACGCCGTGGATAAGCCTCCTTGTGGTTAATTATAACTGAAGAACAAAGCTTTTTTTTACCAACAAGTCTGAACTCTGAACCCAATGCCGTTCGTAGAAATGCTCGAGGCAGGCAATGCACGGGAACCCACTCGTCCAAGCAAAGTAGAAATGCTTTGACGGAGCTGCACTCACAGACGCACGTAGCAGCCAACAAGATGCGAACGCAAGACACTTTCAAAAGTATGCACAAATCTTTTACCGTGAGAGAGTTGGCTGGCTCCCGAGTCTTGGAGGCTCTAGTAAGGGCATCTCCCCGGTCCCCGGCAAACCTCCGCCGGAAGCAAGCCTCTTGCCCCGGCATCCCTCCACCCCTCCGGCACAAAGCTATCCCTTCCTTCCCGGACTGATCGACCTCCCATGCTCTTTCCGGCATGGACAAGCGCTTATAAGTCGAGAAACTTTTGTGACCTGCATGCCCAGCGCTCACCGGATCATCACACCTGCACAACACGCCACGAGAGAACGGCAGCGATGGCGACGACTCCGAGAGCCACGGTTCCTCACGTCCGGAGCGACTCCGAGTCCGACGACGAAGGCCGCCGGGCGCCCAACGTCAGCGTCTTCCGCCGGCAGCGGCCGGTGCACAGGTTCCTCGGCGGCCGGAAAGGTGCGGCGTTCGTATCGAGCATTAACATTTTTCTTTCCCCTCTGAGAACCGCACGCACTGTCACCTACTGACTGAATGCCATGCGGTCTCTGAACTTTTGGCAGTGGCGGACGTGCTGCTGTGGCGGGACCGGAACCTGTCGGCGGGCATGCTGGCGGGGGCGACGGCGGTGTGGTTCCTGTTCGACGTGGCCGAGTACAACTTCGTGACGCTGCTCTGCCACGCGGCGCTGCTCGGCATGCTCCTGCTCTTCCTCTGGTCCGTCACCGCGCCGCTCTTCGACAGGGCGCCGCCGCGCGTCCCGGAGGTGATCGTGTCGGAGCATGCCTTCAGGGAGGCGGCCATGGCGGTGCACCGCAAGCTGGAGCGCTCCGTGGCCGTGCTCTACGACATCGCCTGCGGCAAGGACCTCAAGAAGTTCCTCTCGGTACCATATATACTTTCTTCTCCCTTGTTTGCACGTGTACAATCATCTGACAGTGCCGGCTATTTCCTTCGGCTTAGCCAAGTAGCTGACCATCTCCTATATGGCCATATGTTCTTCTCCTCCATGCAAGGTGATTGGATCTCTGTGGGTGGTGGCGGTGATCGGTGACAACTGCAGCTTCACGACTCTGGTCTACGTTGGTAAGTATCCCCGAATGGTGATCAACAACAACAACAAAAAAGACATGATGATCGACAACAAAAAACATTTTGTTCATTGTGCTGCAGGATTCTTGTGCGCTCTGACGTTGCCGGCGCTGTACGAGAGGTACGGGACGGAGGTGGACCACCTGGTGGCCAAGGGCGGCGAGGACCTCAAGAAGTTCTACAGGAAGGTGGACGCCAACGTGCTGGACAAGATCCCCAGAGGCCCCGTCAAGAGCAAGAGGGCGCACTTCCACTAGCTAGGGTTCATCGATCAATGCATCGTGGTTGATTTCAGGAGGTCGTGAACTCGTGATGGTGCCGGTGCCGGCGGTGCGTGCATACGAGGTTTGGTTTCAGGGGAAATGGCAATGGACTCACAAGAGTCTTGTTCAGTTGTGAGTCGATCGTGGCAAAGTGTGTGTGTGCCTGTTATAAACTGTTATTATCGTGCTACGGATATGATGGAAGTAATGAGAGTTGAGTTGAGTGATGTTCCTGTGAGAATTGCTTCTTGTTGGTGTCGTCTGGTGCATGGCTTCGTCTCTCCCCCTTCTCAAAGTGAAAGAAAACGCAGTGGCAAGCAAAATGGAGAAGATGAAAAAATGGGAATGGACGCCACGACACCGCGACCGTCATGTCATGGGCATAGGGCGCGATCACCACTGTCTTCCCGCCGCGCCATCCACCCTTCCTCTCCGGCCGACGGCCCCCATCCACAAACCAACATCGCATATATCAGGCCTTCTACATCAGATTTACTGCTGCAGCCTGCAGATAACTAGCTTGGTTTGCAACAAGGCAACCCAAACCATGCTACTTGTGGAATTTTGTTAGAATCACAAAATGTAACCAAAATGAATCCTATATGGATTAAGGACAAGCCCTTCGATCCACCCACAACGGCTAACACTCATCGGAATATAGTGCTCGCAGCACAGGCACAGCACACACAGTCCCACCGACTGCCTACAAACTGAAATTCAGAATTCTCATTCACCTTCACAAGGAACATGTGGCTGTGGGGATACTTATACTAGATATACATATTAGTTAGGCTTGAGGACGGCTAAAAAAACATAGGATTAATTTGTGAGACACAAGCCGTGGATGGAGCAAACTTGCCGAGTCTTGGCAGTAACTAATTCTCGGGCCGCTTGTATGGAAATTGCATAAGTTTTGGCTCAAGAGCTTAAATCATGCACATTTGCTGTGACATGCCAGATCAGCTCAAGGAAGACAGGGCTTAGTTCTGCCAACAAACTGAATGAAGTGGGGGCTCGACGCGGCTGTCCACCATTTCCATCAGATCCCATCTTGGTGCTACACCTTCGCCCGGAAGCTGAACTTGGAAACATCCTTGGGGTATGGGTTCGTCAACTGGGAGCAAATTGAGGGGAACACCTGGACGATCATACCAAAATGAGTTAGTGTCAAATGCCTGAACGATCACACCACATGTAATGTGAGCTCTGTAAACATGTGTTTACCACTTCTGACGCATAACCCATCGTCGCTTTTGAGCTCCAGTGAGGGTGTACCCACTGCCAGAAGCTCCCACACGTTGTGGTGCCTGGGGAAGGTAACTTCTAGATGCCTTTCCCTTGCTTCTTTCTGCCAAGAGGCTGTCTTAAACACAGGACTTCCAAGACACAAGTGGAGATATTTTTATCACTTTTTGAGCTTTTAATAGTAGAGAAGAACAAACAGGAAAGAAGGAAGATTGACCTACTAACCTTTTAAATGGTCACTGCAGGACTCCGAGGCTTGGCTCACTCAGAATATCAGGACAAATGCTTCATTTACTGTTATTATTCGGATGTAATTGCCAACTGTGAAATTCACTGTTGTTTGTATTTGTTCTGCAGGGAGTAATCAACTTAAGGTCAGAAAAATCTACAAGGGAAGAAACTTCACGAGCGAATATAGATGCTCAGCCATTACCTAGAACACTGAAGGATGCCAGTGCAACCTCAGCTTATAAGTTGCATAAGAATTATAGGGTGGCTGTATGCGTAAATACAGAAACACTGGACAATTACGTACCAGCGATTGTTGCAAATTATTGTGGCAAACTACCCAGCAGCCTGGACATTGAACATGATGCTATTCTAAGCTTCAGAATGCTCAGATGGTTGATCCTTCGCAGGGACCGGGGAAATAAGACTGGATCGTCTGAAACACCTTCACTTCATATTGTCATTTAATTCAAAAAGTGGTTTTTCTTCATTTTGTTGACACCTGACAGCAAAAGATAGGTGCGTCAATATGCAAGAAGTGGTAGAAGGGAAGATAGCTTCTATTTGACACTTACTTCTCTATCGAAATTGGCAAGCACACACAGGATTAATAATTCCATAAAAGCAGAACTGGAGGCCAATTTGCAGAATCGATATGTGATGTCTCGTGTTTCATGTCCCATTATTCAGGAGCTGCTTCCTGTCCTAAAAGAAGATTGCAGAATGCATCGCATTAAATTTTTGATACATGAGCAACTAGGTTGCAAATTCAGACGTGCAAGTTGCTTATTACCTGTTGAAATTCTGTTAAATAAAAATAGACATTCATCTATAGGTCTATCAGGAGTCGCCTTAGTCTTCATATTTACCATGCAGCTGACAGATGAAAGCAGAACAAAAGCAAATGTGGGACAAAACCTACCACACCTCCTGCATAAGAAATTTAATAGTTCTGGTTAGAAAAAGGGGAGCTGCATAAGAATTGATTATAGGGCAGCTGTATGTGTAGATACAGAGATACAGAAGTCATGAAGGGAATGTGAATGAAATCATATAAATCGATGAGCAGAAGTTGGTTTTCCGTTACTTACTGGCGGATTGGCGTGTGCCTGGCAGCCTGTCAGATTTCAGAAGCTATGTACATATTGCAACAGTGGAGCCTGCTCTGCTAGCCTGTCAGAATGTACTACTGGAAGTTATGATAGATCATGAATAGGAGGAAGCCTCACTTTAGAGAAATAAGAAGAGGGAAGCGACAAGTATTACCTTGGGCTAAAAAGCACAATCTACTCGTAAACTTGGGTATGTTTTTTTAAATTTCTCAGCTTGCTGTTTTTGCTCTGCACTGCCAAACCATAGACGTAGAACTTGCAGCGAAGTGGGGAAGCCCTGCTCTGGCAGCCATGGGAGTTCAGGACAACTGCTGACTTCTAATTCTTTGAGAGAAGAAAGGTGATGTAATCCCTGAGGGAGGGACTGCCGAACCTTGCAATGATTAAATCCTAGTGTCTGGAGGGAGGTAAGGAGCTGAAGCGCATGCTCTTGCTCTTCCGTGAAGCCTTTTGCCCGCTTATCATCATGGAATTGCAGTTCGTGGCTGCAAATGGGAGCAACAAACACCGCCGAGATGCTATCCACCTCCAGCTTCCTCAATTGTAAGGAACCCGCATGCATTGATTTGGTCCTTGCCACCTCTGAGAGCAGATCCGCTGCTACAGATTTGGTCTGGAACAAGTTGTTCCGGACCTCCAATTCCTTGAGGTTGACTGTCATAAGAGGATTGAACCCATCCACCATCAAATTCTCGCAGCCTATTAGCCTTAGATGTGTGAGAGAGGTGAGGTTTGAGAGCAGAGCCATTGACCGCATGCCTGACTCTCCCTCAATATGAAGTTTCCTGAGGGAAGCAGGGAAAGGGTTGGTCATGGGAGCTCCTCCTGCTTTTCCCATGGGCCACCGAGAGAACAAATTGTTGCAATACATTATTTTTAATGATTGTAGCGACGTGATGTCCTGGATTCCTCCTCCATCCTCGGCAGGCAGAAGAACCAAGCCATTCGACATCCAGAAGCTAAGTGTCTGCAGTGAGCTAGATGATGGGAACTGTATTACTCGTTCCTCATCGTCTTCAGAATTTTCAGATGAAAACCTTATCTCCAATTCAGCAAGAGTCGGGAAACTACTGAACACCTTTGACAAAAAATTTCCAGTAAGATGACATACATCTATACTGAGACTCTCAACTTCACCCAGATTGTGGAAGGCCAAAGCACCGGCAACAACCAAATTTTTTCCATAGGAAAACAACCTTTCTGAACCATTTTCAACAGCAATATCTGTTAGTGTGGAGGTGTGAGGCATGGGGGGCAGACACAACTTGGGGCAATCATCAATGCGAAGCCTGCACAAACTGGTACAGGAGCACTCCGAGAAGGGCACCACGCATAGATTGGGACAATTACTGCAATCGATGCTTTCAAGACTTGGAAACATATGGCAATTAGGTTCCACAACCCACTCAACAAGTTCTGACAAGTCATGGAACACAACATTCTTCAACTGCATAAGACATTTGCCTGTAACACCACCATAGTCCGGACCAATCTGAACCACTCCAGAAATGCTCTTCAAGCTGAGTTCCCTGAGATATGGTAGCTGCCCAAAAGGAGGAAGAGCTCCCCAAGACATGCCGTGTAAATGGAGAGTCTCTAAATTTTTCACCAATATCTCAGGACACAACCAACTAGGATAAGTGGTACCACCATGATTTATAATGCCAAGTGCTGTAAGGTTAGAGTGTGGTTGAAGAGCATCAAGAATATGAGCATCTATATCACTCGGCAACTCTCCGTCCCAAACTAATGTCAACTCTTTCAAATCCATTTTCAACATCAATTTGGCGCCACTAGCCTCTTCCTTGGTTGCCACATTTTCAAGATTATGTATACTGAGTGTCCCCCCAAGCTCTCTCAATTCCCCCAACTCTCTCAAATCAAATCCAACACTTTCTTTCTTAACATGGAATTCTTTTAGCTCATGTAAATACTTCATCTTTCCAACCTCTGGAACATTGGAGTGGAGTTCTTTTTTAGCGAGGAGATCGCGTAAATTCACAAGGCGGCTAATGTCTTTAGGCAAATTAGAACTGCCATACCACCTACTTAGGTCCAAGAATTTCAAATGATAAAATCTGGATAGTGCGCTAGGTAAAGCCATTTCTGTTTCGTAGGGTGATCTAATTTGGAGGTACTGGAGGTGGATAAGTTTTGAAAAGCTTTGTGGCAGAGATTCAAGGGACTCCACTGCTGTAAATAGGACACGCAGGCCATTTGTTTCCTTAAACGTATCTTTTAAGATCTCAGTGGTTCTTTCTTCATATTCTCTAAAAACCATCAATGTCCGTAGATTTACAGTGTCTATCCTTCCCTTCAGTTTACCCATTTCTTCCCTAAATTTTTCATCATATCTATTCTCTATGGTGATGGATATGTGCCGAATAGATTGTGGGATGGCCTCGGCTCTAAAATCTAGATCACTTATATTGAGGCATTCTTGTGCAGAGACACTCCGAGATAGCTCATGCATTAAATCATGCATTACATAGTATTCATCAAAAGGTGATTTTTCGTAAACCCCCTTCATGAGAAAACCATTTTCCACTAGACCTTCCATGTAATTCTTATCTCTTGGGTAGCTAGAGTCTATGATGCCTATTGCAATACAAAAATGATTAATTTCGGAATTGCTAAACTATAATCTTCAGGAAAAAGGGCACAATATGAGAAGCATTTTTTCATATAGAAAGGGAGATAATAGTAGCTAATTTTCAAAGATGGTATAATATCATTATCACTTTTCTGGTTTCGCCACTCGCGATTGTGAAGAACTTCATTCCAATGTTCCCAGGAAAGATTTTTCTTCAATAGTTGACCAACTGTTTTGGCTGCTAGTGGGGAGCCCTTTAACTTGCTTGCAATTTCTCTTGCAATACCATCTAACTCATCTTCATAATCCCTAGGTTTATGTTCACCAAATATACATGCTTCAAAGAATGTGAAGAAGTCATTAGACTCCAAGCCTTGAAGTTCTACTGGATCAACAGTTTTCATCATTCCTGCTATTTTGGGGAATCGAGTTGTGACAAGTATCATGCTGCCTTTGGCTTCCCCCTTTGTGAACGGAGCTAGCAAGGTTTTCCACTCGTCATCACTATTGCATTTCCATATATCATCCAAGACAACTAAAAATCTTTTGGACTTGAGTCTCTGTGCAATGGATTTCTGAAGCCGATCTAGATTGGTTGTTTCAATTGCAGTTTCGCTTTCAGTTGCAGGTATGCAGTTATGGATCTGTTGGGTGAGCTTCAACACATCAAAATCAGTTGATACACATACCCAAACCATAACAGTGAAGTGCTCTTCAGACCTACTATCATTGTACAGGTGTTGGGTGAAAGTTGTCTTTCCAATACCCCCCGGGCCAACTATAGGAAGAACAGAAACGGTTTTACCGTGATGTGTGCCACTTGTGATATCATCAACAATTTTCTCAAAAATGTCTCTCCTCCCATGCAATGTATCCTGTATAATTGTTGATCCTATGTGAGGCCGTTTTAAGGTGACAGCTGTGCTGTTGCTTGGAATTTTGCTGAGCAAATCAGAGACGGGGTCACTTAGGGAGTGTATGTCATTTATTACTGACTTGATTTTGCTGGACATGGCCACTCTGTCGAAATTTAACTTATCGACATGGCCACCATCATCAGCACTAGCAGTAGCAGAGTTGGTTGTGTAGTGTAGGCTATTGGCAACAGCAGTAGGAGCAGAAGCATCATCTTGCGTACGAGAGCAAGAAAAGCATGGAAACCAGTTACCGATAGTGTAGCGAAGAGCATGGAGACCATGGCGAGCATGGCCACGGAGGCCATCGCCCAGATCCGGCACCGCATAGTGGGTGCCGTCAAGCTGGTCCTGGATCTTGAAGTAGTGGAGCTCATCCAGCGCGTCCTCCGCCTCATCGGCCTTCTTGCTCAGCTCCTCCAACAAGGCCTGCAGGGCAGTGACGTTGCTCACGTCCCTCCCCTCGGCCACTTGCAGCAGCCCTTGTGTGTGCAGCAGCCTAGTTTTGATTTGCTGGGAATTGTGGCCGAGCTCGAGGCTGTCAACATACGCGGCCACCAGGTCCTCACACAGCTTCGTGAGCACCTTCCCGAGGAGCGAGCTCGCCGCGCCGACAGCCGCCTCCATCACGCCGACAGCTTCGTGAGCACCTTGCCGAGGATTGGAGTTGTTGGGACTTGGGAATTGAGAGTAATACGGGCAGAGAAAGCAGCAATCTATGGCACCTATATATACACTGATCGTGAACCTATAATCACGGAGCTTCTACCCTCCCACTCCTCATGGCCGGATCAGGTAACGGCTTAATGCACTCAGAGTAAAAGGGGGCAGCTCCAGTGCATGTAGCTCCCGCTTGCGCAGGGTCTGGGGAAGGATCCCACCACTTTGTGTCTATTGTACGCAGCCTTTCCTTACATTTCTGCAAGAGTAAAGTAGACAATTTTAAAATACATTGGCAATGACCAATAATGAAAGCACTCCATGTGTACTAAAAGGTAAAGAAGCAGTGAGGAGATGAGATTTGGATCTCCTTGCAGTCATGTAAGGCATCTAGCCTAATCTTTCTTCTTCTTTTATCCGATGAAGTAAGGCATCTCCTTTAGACATCTACATGACACTCCACTTCCTTCCCTGCCAAGGCTTTATTTGTCCAAAATATAATAAATAAACTAACAAAGCTTAAGAAATTTCATATTGTCCATAGTTGTGTGTAGGACCAAGACGTCGGCGGCTGAAGCAGCAGTGTATATGCACGCAGCCAAATGAAGTAGAGTAATTATGCTTAGCTTTAATGATCAGCAAAAGTCACCAAAAGCTAGCAGGGAGGAACACCATACTTGGATTGGTGGAGCTCCTGGTACGTAGTACAACGCAGGCTATCTCCTTGCGGGTCAGGCAAGGCATCTGCTAGCTATGTCATCCACCGCGGGGATCGAACCGGACCGGCACAGCCGCCGCGCTCGCAATCCAAGTATCCAACCGACCCAGCTCGCTGTCCAACTCCCATCTCACCCCTCCCCCTCCGCCAGGTTTCGTGAATGCAACCGCGACGTCAGCTGCCATAGTCGGCACAGCCAAGATCTGATTCAGATCAAAGTATAGGAAGCAGTTGAAGAGTAGCAGATTGTCCCAACCTCCGGTAGCCGGATTTATCAAATCTGTTATTCGTGTCGAAAGTGATTTTCTAAACTGTTGCATGTTAATTCGCATGTTCCAGACTGCTCTGTCGTATGAATAACTACTGGTACTTGCGTGCCTTCGAATCTTTGATTGCATTACGTGACATTAAGAGCATCTCCAG
>NC_041381.1:648438219-648443718 GCF_002162155.2 Triticum dicoccoides | reverse complement strand
TCGGCGCCGGCGCCAAAAAAACAACCCAGTCGCGACTCCAGGACGACGAAAAGCGCCGGTTCGGCTCTTTTTTTCGCCTGGCGGCCGCAGGCCGAACCCGGCGCGCTGGGGGCGCTTCGGGGCTCCGGCGCAAGGGAAAAGCGCGGCTGGCCCACGCCGTCACGTGAAAAGTCAAGATTTCCTTCCCCGACTCGCCTCCCACCCCCCGCGCTCTCGGCCGCCACTAGGTATATCCCGGCGCCGCCCCGCCGCCCTTCACCGGTAAATAGCCATTCCCCGCAGGAAAAATAGCAGAGGTTCGCCGCGGCAGCCCCTCCGACACCAGCTGGGCGTTTCCGGCCGCGGAGGGGCAGTTTAGCGGCGGGTGCACGCCCACCGTGCGCAAGGTGTTCGGCGATTTGCCTGCCTCGGCGATGGACTCGGATGACGAGGAAGTGCTCACCGCGCTGCTGGAGGAGGAAGCCGAGGCCAACGTCCAGGAAGAAGAGCATCTCATGGTGCTCGCCGCCCTCGCTCAGCTGCTGGCGAGCAATGAAAAGCCGCAGCAAGGTGGCTCGGCGCCGGGGCGGATGAAAGCAAAGAACCGGCATCGTCTCGAAGGCTACTGCATGCTCTACTCCGACTACTTCGCCGATGCTCCACTTCACGGCGACTGAACATTTCGGCGCCGTTATCGGATGAGCAGAAAGCTTTTCCTCCGGATTGTGAATTCCATCTGGAGTTCGACAACTACTTCAAATGCAAGATGGATTGCACCAGCAAACTTGGATTCACCTCCATCCAGAAATGCACGACAGCGATGAGGATGCTTGCATACGGAGCTCCCGGTGACTCACAGGACGACTATGGGCGCATGGTCGAGTCCACCAGCCTAAAGTGTTTCTACAAGTTCTGTCGGGCAGTGATGGCAGTGTTTGGACCGCAATACTTGAGAACACCCAATGCGGAAGACACTGCTCGGATCCTAGCACAGAATGCAGCAAGAGGATTTCCTGGGATGCTTGGAAGCATCGACTGCATGCATTGGAAATGGAAGAATTGCCCATTTTCTTGGCAGGGGATGTACAAAGGCGCCAAAGGCGGTTGCAGTGTGGTACTTGAGGCGGTGGCCACACAGGACCTCTGGATTTGGCACTCCTTCTTTGGTATGCCAGGAACTCACAATGACATCAACATGCTGCAGTGCTCTCCTGTCTTTGCCAAGCTTGTTGAAGGTCATTCTCCTCCGGTGAACTTTGAGATCAATGGGCGGCACTACAACAAGGGGTACTATCTAGCTGATGGCATCTATCCGAGATGGTCGACATTTGTGAAGACCATCAAAAACCCTGTGCCTGGAGGCAAGAACGCCTGGTTTGCGAAGATTCAGGAGGCTTGCAGGAAGGATGTCGAGCGGGCATTTGGTGTGCTCCAATCTCGATTTGCTGTTGTCCGGTACCCCGCTCAGACCTGGTCGAAAGATCAAATGTGGGAGATCATGACCTGTTCTGTCATCTTGCACAACATGATCATTGAGAGCGAGCAGGAAGAGCCAGTGTTTGACACTGAACCATACCACAGGCAGGGTCCTCTTGCCCAAGTTGATCACCAACTACCGGCAACCTAGACTGCCTACCTCAGTATGCGTCAGGAGATCCGAGACCCACAGGTGCATCATCGACTACAGGAATCAGCTACTTTGCCATCAGCCACGGCGGACGGCAAAGGCATGGATGACGGACGGCAAAGTACGGGACGGCAAAGATCTGATAGAGCACCTATGGAGGCTCAAGGGCGACACCGGGCGCGACGTGTGATGAAATATGATTTCTTTTATTTGTTGAACTATATAATTTGTATTGAACTATTTGTTGTTGTACTATTTTGTTGAAGTATTTGAATTTCTGTGATGAAATATGTGTAAAGAAATATTTATGTTGATAATTGAACGCCGAGCCACGGCGAACATGGGCCTATTCTCGTCCATATGAGTCTTTTTCGCCGAAATGGGACTTCAAAAATGGGACAAAATCGGCAACTGGGGGCGACGACTGGGCGCAAAACCGGCCCCAGCGCCGAACGAGTCGCCGGCTCGCCCCCAGGGGCGATTTTTATGCGCCTGGGGGGTCGAACCGCTGGAGATGCTCTAAGATGCAGAGAAGATGAGACAGCTAGCAAAACAAAACAACTAAGGCCCCGCTTGGTTTCTCGTTTTAGGGCCCAATACACCTGTAAAATATACCCCTGTAAAATAAAAACGGATGGGCCTGTCGTTGGTGCTTGGCATGTCGTTTTTGGGCTGTAAGTTTTACACTGGTTTTCTCGTTTACACCCGTATCGGGCCGGTATCCGATACAGACCAGAGGCCGTCGTTTTTCCCCCACCTCGCCTCTCGCTCGAGACCTAGATCGAGTTGCGCCGCCGGGAGGCGCCGGCGCTGGTGTCCACGAGGAGGTCAAGCGACGGCGTTCGCGACGGCGACGTGGTGAGGCGCAGAAGACGGTGGCCACGACGGGGTTTAGACGCGCCGACGACGGCGACTCGTTCCTGGCCACGACGGTGACGGCGACTCGTTCCTGGCCACGACGGTGACGGCGACTCGCTCCTGGCCGCGACGGCGACGCTGGCCGGCAGTCGTGACCTGACCGTGACGGCGAACCGCTCATCCTCCTCCGCTCCGCCAAGGTATCCTCCCTCCTCCTCTGCCCCCTTCCTATCCCTTCCCCAGTCATCCGGCGGCGGAGTACTCCTTGGCGACGTGGCCATCCTGCTTGGTGATGATTAGACCGAACCCTCCTATCAGTTAACAGCTGCTGCCAAAGTTTCACAAGAATTCAGTTTCGTCAGGCGTAGGGTAGTTAGTTCCGTCAGTTAAAGTTCAGTTTGATCAGGGAAATAAGCCAAGCTTCATTTAGTTGTTACAGTGCAGTTTAAGCTGCTGTCAAAGTTCAGATTGATCGGGGAATAAGCCAAATGATCTGGTAGTTAGCTGCTGTCAAAGTTCAGTTTGATGTAAATCTAGAAATACTGATAAACAAACAGATGAACAGTGATCCAATGAGTTGCTTTTGTCTGTCCAAGATGTTTTTGATCGGTTGAAGATAGTGCCCAAAGTTCCTTGCAATAGATAATGTGTTTGGTCATGTTAAGCTAGTTTGTCGTTGTTCATATACTATGGGCCTGCTT
The DNA here is from genome assembly GCF_002162155.2 of Triticum dicoccoides. Taxonomy (NCBI): domain Eukaryota; kingdom Viridiplantae; phylum Streptophyta; class Magnoliopsida; order Poales; family Poaceae; genus Triticum; species Triticum dicoccoides. Next base: position 648,440,553 of record NC_041381.1, on the reverse strand, counting down.
CATTTAAATAACATGACTGATGCATGGAATAACAACAGAAGCTTGCTAACAATCCATGCCCTGATGTGTATGCTATATAGATAGACAAAGTTTTTTTGCTTATTTATTTTATTCTCTTCTCGCTAGATAATGGATACAAGTAATCATGCTGATGGTTATCACGTACTGATTCGGAGGAGGAGGAGATGATGTTTCTTGTCTTTCCGACATTATATTGTATATCTTCTAGGAGAGAAAAGATTCCATACAACACATCAATTCTTACGGGAGCTAAGTATATCCGGGAAATATTGGATGGCCACCCTCAATGGTGCCTTGATATTCTTAGGATGGAATCCCACAAGAATTCAGTTCGTTAGCTGCTGTCGAAGTTCAGATTGATGTAAACCTAGAAATACTGATAAACAAACAGATGAACAATGGTCCAATGATTTGTTTATGAACAGGGTCCAATAAACTTCCATGGGTTTATGAATAGTTCATATGTTTTCTTTGTCCAGTTGTGCAAATAGAATGCTAACTAAGTTGGGCCTGTTTGATAAGTTATATAACTGCAGCACCTATTATTGCTACTAATATCATTGGCTCATTGCTGCCTTTGTGCAATGCAGAACTGTTAAGAGTGATTTGGAGGATTCAAGATTCTGTGAAGCTCTTTTGACATTTAAAGCTCAGAACTGAAGGTACTTAATAAACTCAAAAGCATTCAGTCCAGCTTGTGTGTGTGTCACTGATTTATTCTTCATTGTTTTGCGCATGTGCTTGTCTATATACATCTATACTCAACTGTCACATCAATCAATAAAAGTATGGTAATATCTTTTCATGTTACACTAATCTCGTTATCTTGATGTGCTAGTGCTCCTTTTATTCCAATGTCATAACATAGATTATATATACTACTGTGTTTACTTTGAAGGAGAGTTGCGGGTATTTATTTTGTAATCTCTTCTCGCTAGATAATGGATACGAGTAACCATGATGATGGATATGAGTCATGTACTGATTCTGAGGAGGAGGAGGAGGAGATGATGTTTCTTGTCTTCCCGACAATATATTGTATATCTTCTAGGAGGGAAAAGATTCCAGTGAACACATCCATTCTTACGGGAGCTAAGTATATCCGAGAAATATTGGATGGCCACCCTCAACGGTGCCTTGATATTCTTAGGATGGAATCCCATATCTTCCAACTTCTATGTGACCATCTTAGATCCAAAAATCTTCTAAAAAATTCAAAAGGAGTCAGTGTTGAAGAGCAACTAGGGATGTTTATGTACATGCTATCCAGGAATGCGAGTTATCGTACGTTGACTGATAGGTTTCAGCACAGTCCTGAAACGGTGCATAGGCATATCAATGGATGCTTCAACGCTATGAGATCATTGGCATTTGACCTTATCAAGCATAGTTCGCTAGATACTCATTGGAAAATATCAACAAATCCCCAGTTTTGGCCTTTCTTTGAGGTACACGCCATCCCTTGCTATGTACTTTAGGAATTTATATCCTCCCTTAGTATAACACATATAGTAACCATAGCTTGTTTAATGCAGAACTGCCTAGGGGCAATAGATGGGACACATATAGTAACCATAGCTTGTTTATCATTTTTGCATTCAAAATCATATAGACCTGCTGCTGTCTAGAACATCTTTTCTTACTTAAGATGTTGTTTATATTGCTGCCATGTTGTTTCTTCATATCGGTGTTTTTTGAAAAATAATATGGTTTCTTTAAATTTAGTGAGATGCTATGGCTACCTTATACCATCTGGCTCCCCTTGGTAATTCAGGATTTTGTGCTAATCTTTTTGACATACATGGTTGTTCTTGACATGTGTGGCTGGTATCCTTCATAGAGCACAAAGTGTTCTTACATAGCTAATGTTTTTCAATTTTTTTCTTTTCAGGATGTCCTTTCACATGATTCTATGATTACCCGAGTCCATGAAGCAATCAATAATATTCCTGAAATACTTTATGTCTAAGCGCACAATGGTTGAACAATTGCCTCAATAAATTTGGTTATGTAGCATGCGGACGAGACGAGACAAGTATGCCTCGATAAATTTGTAATTTAAACTACTGACTTTGAGCACTATGAGTTATCGGAACTATGTTCAAATGGATGATTGCAAAAATATTATCCTTTTTTTGATGTGGTTGTATTGTTATATAAATAAAAAATTTAGCTCATTTTATACATGTGCAATTTGTGTGGAAGTGCAGTCTGTGCTATTGAAAATTCTGTACGTGTGTATTAGAAAGTCTGTGCTGTTGAAAAGCTATACATTTGGGTGCCATGCATATTTGAACATATATATAGTGCTGC
>NC_041381.1:648398627-648437983 GCF_002162155.2 Triticum dicoccoides | reverse complement strand
GTCTCGCGGCGGCAGGAGTGGCGGACGGCCCCGGCGCCAGCGTGCATCGTGCGAGAGAGGGGATCGAGCCAAGCCAGCGCTGGCTATCTGGCTTGCTCATGTCTGTAACGGCTTGGCAGACAAGCCGTCCCGAGCCGACTCAGTTTTTTGGAAATTGTTTGTCACAAGCCGAGCCACAGCTAGCCTCGGCTCGAATTTTCCCGAGCTTCGCCGTCGATTCAATACAGACGGCACCAGTTCTCTTCTAAAGAAAAAGCAAATACATGCATTTTTTTTGAGGAATAAGCAAATACATGCATGATATGTTAAGTTGCACTCAACGATCGGCCTAGGCCCATGGTTTTTTCTGGGCCGTAACAGACGAATAGAATATTCAGCGTGTTAATGGCCCAAAGCTACATGGGCCCAACTAGCACTGGGTCCACTAAAGGCCCAACTAAACTTTTGCCGAATATAGGCCCATATAAGTTGTGGGCCTGGCGCAAAGTGTGAAGGCCCCACTGGCCTTTCAGGCCCAAAAAAGTTGTAGGCCGGCCCAATTGTGGCCCGCTAAAAAGCAGGCCAGTTAGAGGCGAATGTTTCGGCCCGGTCGACTACATCAAATTTTCTTCGATTTTTTCACATAGCGAATGATGGTAGTAACTAGTAGGAATTAAGAAGCTCTGGTGCATATATAAAGTTGAAAAATACATCAACTCGATTCCCAAACTTGTCTATGGGAGCAAACGTTGCAAATTCTATTTTATGACGCTTTTGCGTGGCGCCAATGTGACATCGGGTTCATTGTCGGTGGCTTCTAGAAGCGGGCAGGAGTGTTTTTTTTTTTGAAAAAACCCAAAATTTGTACCGAATCTCAAACCCTAAGTAGGCGACAGCGATAGTGTGGGTATTCTGGTCGGTGACCCTTGTGATCGAGGAGAACGTTCGCGGAGGTGGGTGGCAAATACAAACGCAATCTCGAGGTGGTGTGCGACCCCCAACTCTCAAATCCCTATTAGGATGGGCGCGCCAGTAAACCAAAGCTTGAGAAGGAGAAGCCATGGTACAAGGTTCACCTTGGAGGTGTACTGCAACCCCAAAAAATCCTCGTGCGTGCTCAATTCACCCTCTCTCTCTCTCTCTCTCTCTCTCTCTCTCTCTCTCTCTCCCTCTCGGTGGTTTGTTTGATGGTGTATTGTAAATGAATGGGAGAAGGATTTGGTTTTTTTTAGGATGACGAGCTCGCCAACTTCGACTTTGGTTTGTCGCAATACTAGCTTGATCCTTATTACAATGAAGTAGAGCGTAGTGTACATAAGTGCGACCACCTGCTAGACCAAGCTCGCCGTGTGTGCAATCCTTGGACGCGATGGAGGCATACGAGGAGCCAACCATGTTAGAGCAAAAGCAAACCTTGTATTGGCACCCCAGAAACCTTTTACGACGGTCACCGACGTATTTGCCTAAAAATGCCATTACACCACTTCCCTCAAAGAAAAAGAAAAGATGTCATTAGACAACAACTTGTCACGCCATAGGCTTATTTGTGATATACGCTCTTCTTTTTGCTACTACCGCCTCATCCACTTATTGTACATGGCCTCCCTCTTTGCTTTGCTCATCCATTGACACACAACACCTCCTCGATGTCCAGCCATCATCGGTTACCATCAACCATCTAGATCGTTGGCCAACCCTTCTCTCTGCCCTCATTCTCTACCCTCGCTCCTCATTTGTTTCATCTTCTTCCTCGTCATTGATATATCTGCCTCGCGTTCGATCCCAAACACTATGGACCACATGTTTGAAACATATAGAATGGAAATTCATCACATCACATGGATATTTCATTTTTATGTAAGAAAAAAAAGCAAAACGTAGAAGGAAGTGACTGGCCTGACATGTGGGGCCAACAGGAAATCCCTATCCAAGATTTCAAGGCTAAAAAAAAATCCAAAAATAAAGGGGAATTGAAAATTCATGCTCCTCGTCCTCGAGCCCATTCCCTTCCCCTCTCTCGCCGCCTGCTTTGATTGGATCGAAAAACAAAATCGTCGCTCCCACCAAAATCCAATCCCCAATCCGGCGAAACCCTAGCGGCGACGAACGGGAGGCCGTAGCCGGGGGATTCCAGCGCTCCGGCGAGATGGATTTGGATCTGTGGATCGTCAAGGTCAAGGAGGGGCAGCACCTCGCCGAGCACGAGCTCCAGTCCCTCTGCGAATACGTACGGCCTCTTCCCCCTGCCCCCTTCCGATGCCCCAACCCCGCCGGCTTCCCCTCCGGCGTTTCGCCACCGTCCGGCGCCGCCGCCTGGCCTAGGTGCCGGAGGTCTCAGTGGTGCGGCTCTACTCTGCTGTTCAGTGAGCTGAGCTGAGTGGCTGATGCTCTTGTGTGTGTGATGATGAAACCATTTCAGGTGAAGGAGATCCTCATCGAGGAGTCCAACGTGCAGCCGGTCAACAGCCCCGTGACGGTGTGCGGCGACATCCACGGCCAGTTCCACGACCTCATGAAGCTCTTCGCCACCGGCGGCCATGTCCCCGACACCAACTACATTTTCATGGTCTCTGGCTCCGCTGTCCGTTTGGTGGTTTATACTGGACTGGCCATACTGGTTGCTGAACTGAGCTTGTGTTGACTTGCAGGGCGACTTTGTGGACCGCGGGTTTAACAGCCTCGAGGTCTTCACCATTCTCCTGCTTCTAAAAGCTAGGTATGCCATTGAATGTCTGCTGGGGCAGTTAAATGACTGTACTTGCTCCGCACATTTATCATGTAGGTACTTGAACCTCATTAACATAGTACTTTATGATGTGCTGTTTAATTTGCTCCTTTTCCCAAACAGCACCTTCATAGTTTTCCAATGTTGTTTTAGCTTGCTGTCATCGGTAATTCAGTAGTATGCTGTAGTCAGTGATTCAGCACTTGTGAGTTCATATGTAACTTTGCTAGGATGGTTGTCTCCACCTAAGGGATGTTTGAACATTCAGGAAGCTAAACTTGATACCCCTTCGCTGTAGAATGGAACCACTGCTTCATGCTTAATGAAATTTCTCAGCATTAACATACTTGCTGACTCCATATTCGACAATGGTTAACACCGCATATTTCTGTTCGAATCCAGTTTATTTTCTTCACACTCGAAGAGTAATTTCAATTCCTCGCAAAACAAAAAGAAGACTTGCTTTCAAATAGCTTGGTATCACGACAAAATTATTTTTCTATTTATTTAGTTTCATAATTATCATTAGGTATCCTGGCCACATAACCCTTCTGCGTGGAAACCATGAAAGCAGACAGTTGACGCAGGTACAATCATTTTGTAATATTCAAATGCTATTTCTTTTCTCAGTTTTTTAGTTTGTCTCACGTGCTTCTTTTCTAACTGGAACTAGAATCTCTCTTATTCTATTTGCTTTGAAGCTTTATGCTGGTTAACCAATACTGTCATGTGTTGTGTGTATCCTAAGGTTTGTTTCTTTTTTCAGGTTTATGGTTTTTATGACGAGTGTCAGAGGAAGTATGGGAATGCGAATGCATGGCGGTATTGCACTGATGTTTTTGACTACCTTACTCTTTCGGCGATCATTAATGGCACAGTAAGTTACTTTGAGTAAACATGTTAAGTCCTAGGTTCACATGATGATAAGTCATACTTAGTGACATACTGAATATTTAGGTCCTCTGTGTTCATGGTGGCCTTTCACCTGATGTACGCACAGTTGATCAGGTTTGTCATTCTATTCACTTTTGGCTCATATTTCTGAATTGATGCTTTCATTTACACTGCTGTGGTGAAATCATGATTTAAGATATAGTTATCCATATTTTCATGTGTCAAATTAATTCTTGTACTTCATTTATGATTTATTCAATTAGTTCAATCATCTAATTTCCCTTTGAGTAGCTTCCTATGTTGTTTGAAGTGTGTACCAGTAGCATCATCAAAAAATACATGGCTCCTAGTGTACTATAATACTCCCATCTGTTGTCTTCATGTGGATTGTCTTCTGTTAGAGTCATCTTTGTTATGCTTGTTTATCTTTGGTGATAAAAATAGACTTCACACCGTACATATGTGGAAACCGGTACTTCTGTGAAACTACTCACTAGGAGGAGAACTATGTGTATGTGATTTGATTTCCCTGTTATATGAGACTGGAGCGTTTAAGACAGTGCCCAGTGAAATACCAAACCAAAATTGCATATCTCATGAGTAATTTTAAATTTGTTGTGTCCAGATGCGGACAATTGATCGCAACTGTGAAATTCCTCATGAAGGACCTTTTTGTGATCTGATGTGGAGTGACCCAGAAGAGATAGAGACATGGGGTGTTAGTCCCCGTGGAGCAGGTTGGCTTTTTGGATCACGGGTGACAACCGAGGTATGGCATATTGCTCTTTTCATTTCAGGTTGTCTCCATATAAGGTTTTTACTGATGCTTGTTGTTCTGATGCAGTTTAACCATGTTAACAATCTTGAGTTAGTTTGTCGGGCTCATCAACTAGTCCAGGAAGGCCTAAAGTACATGTTCCAAGACAAGGGACTTGTAACTGTGAGCTCTCCGTTTACACATGTCGAATTGTCCGAGAACTTGCATGTAGTTCCAGATGCTCACTGTGTATTTCTGTATTTTTTTTTCCAGGTGTGGTCTGCACCTAATTATTGTTACAGATGTGGGAATGTTGCTTCCATACTAAGCTTCAGCGAAACTATGGTAGGTCATTCCATCATCACTACCAGACTTAGTTCTTCATTTGTGTTTTATGTACTTTATGTCTACTGCTGTCTTCGCCTGCAATAATTTGCTAGACATGCTTTATTGCCTTCAAAAATTTCAAGAATCCGTTCGTACTCATGCTTTGATAGGTTCCGTCAGAAACCTTCTTTAGTCTATCGGTGAGGTATATAGTGATAATTTCACTGTTTTGTATATGAACCCTGGAGCTTTTGATAGCATATCCAGATAGGGAACACAGGCTCCGGAGTAGTAGTACTAGTACTGCAGCACAAATTGCAACAGTTCCTGTTATGATTGATGAAGTCACTCCTGTATTTCTGTGTACTCTTGATATTGACAAACTAACAGTAATAGGAGTCTGAAGAAGTAACTTAGTCTAGAGTAAACAACCGAATAGAACCTGAGATTCTGAGAAGGAACAAACCATTCCAGCTCCCAAGCTGTAGACTTGTCAACAAACAAGCAAGTGTGGCTTGGTTGGTAACAAATGAACTCGTGCCTGCCATCTTTCCCTGATAAAGGGAAGCAGAGATCATAACAATAAATAATTACAACAATCTCCATTCAATTCCCTTGTGTGGCAGTACCTGATATGTTATTATCCATACCATGCTTTTCAGTCCTGTTAAAAAAAGGAGATTTGTTATGTCATCTTTTGTATCTTGATGATTTTATCGACCCTTTTAACTCCGTTGGCAGGAAAGAGATGTGAAGATCTTCACAGAGACGGACGAGAACAACCAAATGCGAGGGCCGAGAAGTGCGGTCCCGTATTTCCTTTGACCTCTTTTGTACATTATTTTTTGGTGATTTTTTCACTTCTGGTGTTCATTGTTGTAGCTCCAGCCCACAGTGCATTCGGATCATCTGATGCATTTTGATTTCACCGCCTGTCTTAACCTGCTGTGTACAATAGATTACTGGGAGCATAGCTGCCAATTTGCCCCGTTTTTGTCCTTCATAGCCTGTCCACACCTAAGCTCACAATTCTGTATTTTAGAACCAACTTGTGCATTTCTAGAAGATATGATGTATGAACACATGGAGGAGGATGAAATATTGTTGTGTGTGCATGGCGTTGTATCTTGCTCAGCAGTCAGCTGAAGAAGTCTGTTGCCATAGTTAAATTCCACGGCGAACCATGACATTTTTTTTTCTGAAGCTTGTTTCATTTCTTGTGCGATGAAGCATAATGATTCAGTAACAGATGGGTCTTTTCCACGCTGGAAACCGCAATCTGTCTGGCAACGCAGATTCACTGAAATGTAAACAATACCGAACTGAAAAACCATAACGAAATCCTTCAACGGAGATGCGAATTCTTGGTGAACCACGACGGAGTGCTAGTTAGTCCCAAGCTGCCTCATTTCCAAACGCAGTCTAGTTCTCTCCTCCTAGTCTCATTGGCCCAGGAAGAGCAGAAAGCTCTTCTTCCGGACCATCGAAAACTCCACGTTTAGACGCTGTCACCAATGTAAAATAGCGTTATACTATGATGTAAAAAATCACCGCAGCGGCACGCTGTCGTCTGACTCCACGAGAAATCCCCCCGGGCTGGAGACAAACCCCGGCCAAATCACATTCACGCCGCTGTCAGGAGTGAGGCTGTGGCGAGCTGGCGGGAAGGAAGGCTTGGAGTTGCCATGCCTCGGTTTGTCACCACGTAGAAGCAAGAATGTATTTAGCCCGGCTGGCCTCCGTCGCTCCGAGCAAACGATGGCGGCGATGGAGGGCGGCGCGAGGGTCCGGACGGCGCGGGGCTACGGCGGCGGCAACGAGTCGGTGTCGGTGGGCGACGGCATGAGCATCTTCGGCCAGAGCCAGAGCCAGAGCATCGACGTGCGCCGCCGCGGGAAGCCCCGGCGCCGGGCCACGCTGCCCAAGGTCGTCAAGGTAGGCTTGCTCACGAAGCCAGAGGCCATGCCGGTTCTTGGTGCTGTGCTTGTTGTGCTGATGACGTCGACCGTGGTGACTGCGTGCAGAACGTGTCGTCCGATGTCAAGCAGGTGGCCAGGTCCGGGTCCGGCACCGACCGGCTGCCGCACCGCCGTCCGCCCGCCACGCCGGAGAAGGAGAAGGAGAAGGCGCGTGTCGATCCTGAGCTGTTCGCGGGCAAGACGCTGGAGCAGCTCGTGGAGCAGGCCCACGCCAAGCAGCTGGGGGAGCAGGCCGACGCCAAGGCGGGGTCGCACGGGCTGGACAAGGAGAGGGCGCGCGCCGTCGCTGCCGCGGAGCCTGAGCTGCCGGCGGTCGTGGCCAAGAAGCAGCTGGAGCGGCAGGGGTCTCGCAGGTCGGAGCTCCTCAAAGGGCCGCGCGCGAACGTCGTGGTCGAGGCGCCCGGCGGTGGCGCTCGGCCGGTGGAGCCTAACGGCGGCGCGACGTACGCCGAGGTGATGCGCGAGCTGGACCGCGTCAAGAGGGAGCTGCGGGAGCTGCAGCGCGAGGTGAAGGCCGCGAGGGAGGCCAAGGGCGGCAAGGCCGTGGCCGAGGAGGAGGCGTCGTCGGCGGCGACGAGGAGCCCTGGTTCGGTCGGCGCCCACGGCGCCAAGGAACGGGGCGCCGACCACGAAGCGAAGGAGGTGCGCGTCGCCTTTGAGCTCACCGGAGCCGGCCGGTCGTCTGCGAGAGATACAGAGGAAGAGGTGACGAGGTGGACGCCGCCGACCATGGGGCTGCAGAGAGGCGCCGCCATGGGCCGGCAGAGCGTGTCGAGCGAGCTCGAGGCGTGGCTCACCGCGGCGAGCTCCGACGACAGACGGCTCCGCCACGGCTTCGGCCACTCCTCGGACTCGGAGATCACCGACGAGGGGCACGACAGCTCGCCGTCGCTGCAGGCGGCGGAGGCCAAGCTGGACATGGCGCGGGCGGAGCTCGAGTCCGCCAAAGGAGAGAGCCTCCAGTTCACGGCGTCCATGGAGCGCACGCGCACGGAGGCGGCGCGGCTCGCCGAGGAGATCGGCCGGCTGGAGGAGCAGGAGAAGAAGGCCGGCGCGCAGGTGCGGCAGCTGGAGGCCGCGCTGCGCGACGCCAAGTGCCGGCTGGGCGCCGTCACGGCCGCCGACGAGATGGCCGGCGAGATCCTGGCGGACCTGGAGGCGACGCTGCGGCAGCTGGAGGAGGAGACGGAGGCGGCCGAGAAGGAGAAGGCGCTGATGGAGCAGGAGGGCCAGTGCGTCCAGGACGACGCGGACAGCGTCGACGCCGAGGTCGCGGCCGCCGAGCAGCGGATCAGGGGCTCGATCAGGGAGCTGGAGGCGGCGAGGGAGTCGGAGGCCGCCGCGACGGAGAGGCTGAGGGCCGCCGTGGAGGGCGCGGCGGTGGAGAGGGCGTCCATGGCGCCGCGGAGGTCCGGGAACGTGACGCTCCCGCGGTTCGAGTACGAGTACCTGACCGGCCGCGCCGAGGTGGTCCGCGCGGTCGCCGACAAGAAGGTGGCCGCGGCGGCGGCGTGGGTGGAGGCGCGCCGGGCCGGCGAGAAGGAGATGATCATGCGCGCCGAGGCGATCGAGAGGGAGCTCGGGCTAGAATTACAGGCCGTGGACGACGAGAGCGCGGCGGGGCAGCAGAGGCCGCACGACGGCCTGCAGCGCGCGCACACGTCGAGGAGAGCCGCGATGGTGAAAGGCTCGTCGGCGGCGACATCAAGAAGGCAGACGCCATCACCGCCGCCGTCCCCGTTGGCGCGGCACCCGCGAGGGCAGTCGCTCGCCATAAGAAGCTACCTGAAGCTCGTCGGCGGGAAATGCACGAGGCCATAGCTGAGATGCAATTCAAGACGATGAGGCCAATATCATTTCTATATGCATGTGTGCCTGTGTATCTTTCTTACAACAACAATGCGTATACAAGAACAAACACCCTTTCAGATACGATATGATATGAATACATGTATTATACCAGAGAAAAAGAAAGAAACTGTGTGGCGTAGGGATGTATGATCTATCTTCATGGTTTTGAGACGGCGACCTTGCAGAGTGGGCAGGCGTTCTTCCGGGAGAGCCACTGCTTGATGCAGTGCACATGGTAGCCGTGCCCGCAGCTCAGCCTCCCTATCTCTTCGCTTGCTTCAAACTCTTCCTGAAAAATTGCAACAAGTTCATGTTAACTTGTGAAGAGCCGATGCTGATGTGACATTGTGACATGGGGACTGAATCGAAAGGAGCGAGTTCATCATCATACTTGGCAAATGCTGCAGCTCCGCTCCGTCTCTGTTGAGAAATGCTTGCGGTCGAACGCCAGGTGTTTGCCCACCCTAAGGCCGCGAACGATCTCGTCTTCTCGCAGCCCTGTGCTTACGTACCCGATCCTGTCCTCGAGTGCGAGTAGCTCCTGTCAAATGATGCAACAATGTACTTTGTTAAGTAATAAAGACAGTGGTGTGCAATCTTAAATCTGTTGCAGATGATGGGCAGCAGAAGGGGAGGGGGGGTACCTCGTAGTTCATGTTATCGACATCAAGGCGCCAATCCTGGTATTGATCATACATGCCCATTCTTCCCAACAGCAGTCTCGTTCGAAACATCATTATCTGAATGTTGTAAAGGATAATACTGAATGTTATCTTAGGAGTAACAGATAACATGAGTTTAAAGTGCATGCTACATATATCCATTAACAGAAGTACTCAAGGGATCTAAAGAGCTTTTGGGTGACTGACGGTAATGAACTGGAACAATCTATCAAATGACCTGATCCCAACAACTAGTGTAGGACAGATGAAAAACAACTTCAGAACTGATCAGCACTAAAGTGGCACAACAGCATTGTGCTCCATGAGCAGGAAACTAGCAAAATAATAATAAAAATAAATAGTACAGGTCTCTGATCAAGAACAACTAGGTATTTTATTGTATCTTAAGTGCAGAACCCAAAGTCAAAACTACCAGCGAAGGCCGCCTTTTGACCAACAAACATGCCAGTTCATATCCTAAAGTTCACTTGAAGGAGGTCAGACTCTTATTATCCTTGCTTAGGCATTCGAATCCTTCAGTGTGTTCACCCCATTCTAAAAACCCCCATTAAACAACGAACCAACCATCCATCCCAGCAACATGGCAACTAGTAAACCAAAAGAATCAGCAACATGGATGTTCAGCCCAGCCCAGCCCAGCACAATGATTCATCATCTGTGTGTGTAAACACAGCAGGGAAAGGAAAGGGAAATCTGCATCCACACTCAAAGGGCTCTCTGCCTCTGCACCTAACATATCTGCCACCATCACCTGCTCTCATGTGCTTCCATCCAATCCGCCGCGTGCCTGCGTTGCGTGTCGTATAAACATAACTACGTACCAGCTAGGGGTGATAAACTACTATACCGTACCGACCCTAGAGCTGCAACCAACCACTCCAGTACCAGTATAGAACGTGTGAGTGAGGATCGTTTTGTAGGGTGGTACCATGTGAGTGAGTGAGTACCATGGCGTAGAAACAAAAATGCCAAATCAGCATGGACCATGGGCTGCATATGATGGGCTGCTGGTAGAGTAGTACTCCCTCCGTCCGAAAATACTTATCATCAAAATGGACAAAAAGAGATGTATCTAGAACTAAAATACATCTAGATACATCTCCTTTTATCCATTTTGATGACAAGTATTTCCGGACGGAGGGAGTATAAGATTGAGCATGGACCCCCTGATAGTCTGAAACTGCCTATGGTGGATGCTATGAGATTTGCCCAATCGGAATGATTCTTGTGGAATGTGGAGGACCGGCCTATCGTGTACTACCAACAATGATGAAATGAATGCTGGATGGAAGTAGTGTACTAGTGTGAGGTTTTGTCGGGAGACTCTTTTGTCGGTGTGGTTGTTCACGGGGTGGGGGGAATGAAATGGTGCGTGGAATGGAAGGGATGTTGGAGTGTACCTCTTCGTCGGTCCTGTCGTAGGGGTGGCCGTGGCGGTGGCGGCCTGAATGCGGGAGGTCGGCGTCGTGGTAGGGCATGTGGAAGCGCGGCGGCGAGTCCATGAAGGAGGAGGATATGTGCTCCCGCATGGTGACCCTGCGCGCCCGCTGCTCGGCGGTCCTCTGTCGCCAGGAAATCGGAAGTCAATTCGACACAAGGAGATGGAGATTCAGTTGGAAAATTCGTTCAAAGTTGCGGCACAGAGACACAGAAGAGACGCGCGCAAGCAAGGAGAAGCCAGTACAGACCTCCCTGTGTCGCCTCTCCCCGTCCCCGCGGCGGCCTGGAGCCGCCGTGTGGTGGTGGCGCGCCACGACGCAGTCGACCGAGGACGCCTCGGCGGCGAAGGGAATCCCCGGGGTGCACGTGCACCACACGTCCCCAGCAGCCGCGACGCCGCCTCCTCCGCCGCCCGCGACCCTCGCGCCCCTCCTCTCCCTAGCCCTCCGCCTCCGCCGCCGCCGGCTCTCGCGCCAGTCCTCATCTTCCTCCTCCTCTTCCGCGGCCGGGCGCACGGAGGCCGAGGCGGCGACGGGCGCGTGGGCCCGCGACGCGGCGGCGGACGCGCAGCCGAGGTCGCGCAGGCGCAGCGCGAGCCACTGCTGCTTGCCCCGCCGCGCCTCCTCCTCGGGCCCCCGCGGCGGGGGAGAGGAGGACGAGGAGGCGCCCTCGCCCCGCGCGAGCAGCACCCGCAGCGCCACCCGGCGCCGCTCCGCCGACGCGCCGTCGCGGGCCATCGGAGCGGACCAGGCTCCCTTTGGGCGCGGCGCTCGTGCGGCTCTGACTGACTGCTCGCGGTAGGGTAGGTGCGGCGGGCGGGGGCAGTTGGTTGGTTATTTGGGAGGGGCGGGCAGAGGAGAGGAGAGCAGGCCGCCGATGGACTAGAAATAGGGAGGAGCGGTCGTCGGCCCGTCGGCGTCGTGCGGGCCGTCGGATGCTGATCGGACGGCCTGGGACCGGGCCCTGGGGCGCGGGGCGGTCCACGGGGGGTCAGTGGGTCAAGGAAAGCAGCTGAGGAGGCTCCCTGCATTCTGCTTTGGTGGATAAGGATTAAGGAGGAAGATTCGTTAAATAGGCTCGTGCGTGCGTGTCTGATTGGGGTGATTGAGCCGTCCACCTCACCTCGCCCTCGCCTCGCCTCTCCCTTTCGTCGACCATACCAACCGTGGCAGCGTGGACGATCAGTCGACCGGCTCGGCTCCCCATTGCATTTGTCTCCTGTGTTCCCTATTGGTTGTACGTAGTATTTGGTACCGACACGCTTGTGCCTCGCTACATTAATATAACAAACACCTTCAACAGAGCCGATGATAGGTGCGAAGCCAGAAGCAGCTCCCTGTCTGAGCCGCTCCTCCTCATAACCGCGCAGTAGGCAGCGAGACTGCACCGGAGCCGCCCCACTAGGACCCAGATGGGGGAAGGGGGGCACGCCACCGGCCACCCCGCACCACCAGGCCGCCCCACCGCCAAGGAGAACCACCACCACCTCGCCTGCCACCGACCACCGCCACCAAGGCGCTGCACCGTCGCCAGCCGAGCCTCACCGCCGCCGCCCCTGCCCCTGGAAGAAGAGCCGTGCACATGTACAAAAGATCCCACCGCCACCGACACCATCTAGGCCAGATCCAGAAGCGCCCGCCGGCGACGGCGGGGGATTGGGAGGAGGAGGGACAAATGGAGGGGTGCGCGCCATCCCGGGCGCCTCCCAGGGAAACGACACTAGGAGGTGGTCGGGGCGGGAAGGAGGGGTCGAGGAGAGGAGATTCTAACTGAAAAAATCAACAGCAGCAAGTCGAAGCCTATTTGGTGCCAACGTGCATGCCGCGTATCCCGTATGGCGTTTGTGCCCAGAATTTGTGCTTGTCTGTTGCCCCGCTTTTTTTTAACACAGTACAGACGCAAGCGCTCATACATAAGCGCATACACTCATCCCTACGAACGCTTACGCACACACCTACCCCTATGAGCACCTCCGAGAGACTGAGCCGACATATCATCTTGAGATTTATGAAGTCGCCGTAGGCGCCTCATCGTTGACGGGAACGTCTCCTCTCACTGAAAGCGCATCGCCGGAAATTCTGAAATAAATCCAGGAATAATGCAAGTATCAGGACTTGAACCCTGGTGGGCTGGGGATACCACTGTCCCTCTAACCATCCAACCACAGGTTGGTTTGCCTGTTGTCCCGCTTTATCTATAGCTACTAGGTGATTTCTCCGACTTTTTGTTTCATTCACCATATACAGTTATTTTCTTTGTACCTAAATCTGAGGTGATACTAATTTTTTTGTCCGTCCACGCATGGATAAATTTTCACACTGAGAATCCAAACCGTTCAATCAAGGGGCCGTCGAATCATTAATTAAGGAGTACTTGTTTCAAAGATCACTCCCACATTTTCAGGTTGTGACAAGTGGCGCACTGCATGTTGATGAATATGCAGTGTGCCACTTGTCGTAACGTGAGAGTTTCCTTTTTCCGTGCATCCGTTTATTCAAAATGTATTGCCTCTTAAACCGTGCGTTCAAATCATGAACCATTCTCATGGTTGGATTCCTCGCGTCGAGATCTTCAAAATTAGGAGTGGTGTGGAGTCACAATGCTCCCCAAGAAGTCACTAGAGCCACCGTAATATCCTCACGCCATCGCACGATGCAAGATGTCGTGATTCCACTAAGGGATCCTTGAGGGCGGTCATCGAACTCGTACAAATGGCAACCCTTGGGGGCGGTCACCGAACCCGTACACTTTGGCAACCATTAGGAGTGGTCAGTGGAACCCGTAAAAATTGCTCGGGGCGATCTCCACAACCTAATTTGAGACCCCCGACGCTTGCCCGGAGCTTTACACCACAATGATTGAGCTCCGAGACACCAACAATTGTCTAGGGTGCCCAAGCACCCAAGAGGAACAAGCTCTAGGGTACCAAGCACCCAAGAGTAACAAGCTCTCAAACTTCACTTCCTCGTATATATCACTGTGAAGAACTAAGCCGATGCACCAAATGCAATGGCAAGGGCACACCGAGTGCCCAAGTCCTTCTCCCTCAAATCCCACCACAACAGCTAATGCTATCGAGGAATATGAGAGGAAGAACAAAAGGAGAACACAAAGAACTCCAAGATCTAGATCCAAGGGGTCCCCCTCACATATAGGAGAAAGTGATTGGTGGAAATGTGGATCTAGATCTCCTCTCTCTCTTTTCCCTCAAAAAACTAGCAAGAACCCATCAAGGGATTGAGAGTTAGCAAGCTCGAAGAAGTTCAACAATGGGGGAAGAACACGAGCTCAAGTGATAAGAACCAATGGGGAAGAAAAACCCCTTTTAAAGGCACCCACAAATCCAACCGTTATGCCCTCTGCCCGCACACAAGCGGTAGTACCGCTCGGGCGAGCGGTACTTCTGCTGGCACGGTTGTTTCAGCTGTAACGTGCAACTGTGAAACTCAAGAGGGCGGTAGTGCAGCCGGAACGGTACTATTGCTCCCACAAGTGGTACTACCGTTAGGTGTTGCGAGTACAGGTGAAACCGCGGTATAGTAGAGCAGCGCGGTACTACTGCAGTAACAAGTACTACCGCCCACTACTGCTGCTCTACTTCCGCACAGAGAAAAAAAATCCAGAACCCCAAAAACAAGCAGTAGTGCCCGCGGTACAGGAACCACGGAAGTACCGCGCAAGCGGTACTACCGCTGCCCAGGGCGGTATTACCGCTAGAGAGCAACAAAAAGGCCTAAATAAAACAGATGGATGCCAGAAAGCCTGAACTGCCATAACTTCTGCAAATGAGCTCCGAATAGAGCAAACTCAAGCTTGTTGGATAGATGACGACGAGTACTATCCAAACAGCGACATGGCAGGGAAGTACGCCTAAGATATAGAGATGTGAAACCTCTATGAATGAAGAACCGACAAAAACTCCCACATCAGAAACATCATAGAAGATGCTTGTGCACTCAGTTTTCGATGAACTCGAGCTTGTCATGAAGGTGACCATAAGATCCAAGACTCACAAAGAGAAACACCAAATAAGAACCGACAAAGATGATGCAAGGATGCAATGTTTTGAGCTCTCTACGAACGATATGATCAAGCTACTCACTTGAGAGCCACCCTTGATAGTATGTCAATCGGTCCTATAATCCGGTCTCCCAACTACCACCATGAGGCCGGTAAAATAGAAACCTATCAAGGACAAACCTTTGCCTTGCAAAAAGTTCACTTGAGCTAGATGATGATGATCTCGACTTTCTCAAGTTGGACCACCTTTCTTGATTAGACTGGCTCGATGAAGACTACTTGATTGCTCCCCCATACTCCACTATGGGTGAGTCACTCTTGGACACATCTTCACAAGTCCATTGTCACCACAATGGACAAATATAACTCAAGGCAACCATTAGTCCATAGAGATTGTCATGAATTACCAAAACCAAACATGGGGGCACCGCATGTTCTTTCACCAGTTACTGGTGTCCCATTATCTTTGTGATTCTCTCTGGGTCGAGCACATTCCGACGAAATCTAAAGATCGACTTACTTGTTGACTTTGAACTAAAACCTTTATGTATGATTTTACTTTTTTTGGGTAACTTTCAATTTATTCGTCTTCTCATGGCAGTACAACGAACAATAGAAACAATTGAAATTACATCCAGATCTGTAGACCACCTAGTGACGACTACAAGCACTGAAGTGAGATAAAGACGCATCGTTGTCATCGCCTCTCCCTCGCGGAGGCGGACACAACTTTTTGTAGTATACAGTCGGGAAGTCATCTTGCGAAGGCCCCATAGGACCAACGCACCAGAACAACAACCTCCGCCAATGAATAGAAGCGTAGATCGGAGGGATCCAACCTGAAGACACGAACAAAGACGAATAAAGATCGAGCCCGAGCAGATCCATCAAAGACAACCACCGACCGAATCCCGCAAGATCCATCGGAGACACAACTCCACACACCATTCAACAATGCTAGATGCACCACCGAGACATGGGCTAAGCGGGGAAAATCTTATTCCATCTTCAGGAGCCGCCGCCATCTCGTCTTCCTGAGTAGGACACAAATTCTAATAAAACTTGAAGAAGCACCTAAAATAAGAGCCCTCCTGTTGGCAAGGGCGGGGATCCACCGCGCATCCATGGTCCTACGGCCAAAGGAAACGCGGCAGATCGACGACACCGTCGACGAAAGTCAGATACCCTAGCCGCCTTTACTTGGGAGGAGAGACGCACACGGACGTACAGTCTAGGATTATGTATGACTTCACTTGGATGTAAAAACTCTGTTATTACAGCACTAGCAATGCCAATTCACAAGTTGTATAGTAAATCTTTTATACACATTCCGCCACATGCAATCAGCCTACACGCGACGAGCAATCATTATCTTAGTCGTAGAGGCTCTCGTACGTCTTCATGTTGTGAGGATCGGGGGGAGGTAGGTGGACTTGTTGCCGAGCACCCTAGCCTTGGTGTCGGGGAAGAAGGCCGTCGTCTCCAGCAGCTCTCCGCCTTCGCTCACATGGATTCAATGGTTATGGACGTGCTTAGCATTCTTTTGAAGAGAAGTATGAGTACACTACAATAAAAAAGGATGCGCTTAACAGGAATTCTAGCTTATGTACAAGAAATGACTACTTTTATGGTTGTTCTCCCCAAGATATATACATATATTTTTTACTTCAGTTTATTCGGTAAACCGTTCAGTTTTTTAGTATATACCATAAAAACCAGAATTCAAAATGGTATGAAAAGTTCATACCATACCAAAACCATAAACCATAAAAACCATAAAATTGGTTCGGTTTGGTTTATTTTCGGTATGATTTATCGGTTCGGTTTTAAAACGCATAGGGTGATGTGGAACGGCCACCGTCTGTGAGAGGACTGCAGAATCTAGACTGGTTGTTCTGGGATTTGGGGGATTAGGAACGCCTG
The DNA here is from genome assembly GCF_002162155.2 of Triticum dicoccoides. NCBI lineage: Eukaryota > Viridiplantae > Streptophyta > Magnoliopsida > Poales > Poaceae > Triticum > Triticum dicoccoides. The sequence continues at coordinate 648,421,405 of NC_041381.1, read as the reverse complement.
GTTGTGGAAGAAAGAAAAGATGGGATCGGGATTAAGCCTGGGTTAGTGCTTTGAGATTGATGTCGACACATGTCATGAATCAAAGTGGATCTCACCTTGTTGGGCGTGAGACCATGTCGTATAGGATTTTTTCCGCCGGAGGGGGTGCCCTCTTTCCGCTGGCGTACGCCAGTTACTGGTGTCCTATTATCTCTGTGATTCTCTCTGGGCCGGGTGATGATGTCATGGACCTAGGGTAGGGTCATGGACCTGTCCAAGGTACCCTCCCCGAGGACATCTTTAGAAGAAGCTGTCTTCCAGTCGACCAAGAGGGATTCCACTCGACGGACTGGAAGACACTCGACGAACCTGTAGACACTCGACCATGAAGACTCACTCAATCACCAGGAGTTCAAGATCTACTCTGTATCCAAACGGTCTGTAATTAAGTAGTCTTTATGGTCATGATGACACTTTATGTAAGGCGTTACCAGTAACGCCTGACCTTAATGTACTTTAAACCCTCCGCTACATGGGCCGGCTGGGGTCTTGGCATACTCTATATAAGCCACCCCCCTCCACTGGAAGAAGGGTTCGCACCCCTGTAACTCTCACACATATAATCCAGTCGACCGCCTCCGGGCACCGAGACATAGGGCCGTTACTTCCTCCGAGAAGGGCCTGAACTCATAAAACACTTATGTGCACAACTACTAGATAGCTAGGATCTTGCCTCTCCTTAGTACCCCCCTACACTACTGTCAGACTTAGAACCACGATAGTTGGCGCCCACCTTGGGGCAGGTGTCTTAGCGACTTATTGGAGAAGTTGCAATTTTTCCGACCCCCGTCATCATGGTTGCAGGCGGAGTTTTGGTTGAGGGCCGCGAGATCCATCTCGGCGCGCTCACGTTCGTCGCCGACGACTCTGCCTGGCTGCGGGAGGCTCCGCTCGACATTGAAGCGCTCCCAGTCCGTGGAGCTACGCACTTTCGAGCGTGCGTCCCTGGTGTCCTTCTGCAGCAACCGTCGACTCAGTATCAGCCGGTTTTTGTGTCATACTCCCTCCCAGCTTCCCGCCGGCGTAAGCGCTCTAGTCGGTCGAGGCTTCAGCGGTGGGTGAGGCACGCGGTGGCTCGCCAGTCGACCACCGCCCAAGTCGCGGAAATCGAGCCCGACGAATCTCTCTACGGCCTGTTCGACCTATCGACTGGCTCCGCAGAGACTGCATCCGAGTGCGACAGCAGTGATCCAGCGGCGGAGATCCTGATGGTCAATGGACCGCACGTTCCCCCCGGCTTTCCCGGCGCCGAGGGAGGCAACAGCGGAGGCGATCCGTCGCACGACCATGAGGAGTACCTCCCCGAGCCCCTCAATTCGCAGCAGAGGGAAGAGCTTCGCCGCCAGAACATGGATGCGCTTCACACTATGATCGTTGGAGAAACCCCTGAGGCTCGCGCCTTAGAGGATGCGCGCTTGGCCAACCTGGCTGAGCGCACTCGACTGGAGAACCTTCAGCGGGCACTCGACGAGCGCGCACGGCAACGGATTCCAGACTCCAGTCGACGCCAGCTTTTTCCACCTCCGACTCAGGTATATCAAACTCCGATTCAGAATTTAGCAGCTGCAGCCCGTATAGCAGAGTCGATTCAGCCTTCCCAGTCAGAGGCTGGCAGAGGCTTGATGCAGATCAGAGATTTTCTTCGGGCAGCAGGAGATCAGAACTCAGCTGTCTCGCAGTCGCGGAATAGGATTCACAGCAGATCCGTGGCAGCAAATACGGTCTAGTCGGCTCATAGCCCCAGATCACCCCTGAGGCGTGAAGGGCGTGGTGACCGGCACGATTAGTACAGGAACCATGAGCAGTATGATCACCGATTCGATCGTAACGATCGATGTCGAGTGCCTACTCCCCCCCAAGGGGTGGGTCCTATATGCCTCGACAACAGGATGATAGACGCCAGCCAGTGGCGGGCGAAGGATTCTGGTCGACCCTAGGGAACCAGGCTTTGATGCGAGATCCATCATCGTTCAAGGTCTGGTCGATCGAAACAGAGCCCACAGAGAGGGTAACGACAGAGATGTACCCACCAGCAGCCGAGTGCATGTCTTCGGACCAGAGTGTTTCAGCAGAGCGATCAAAGCCACGGTGATTCCTCCCAACTTCAGGTTGGCGACTGGAGTCAGCAAGTTCAACGGTGAGTCTAAGCCCGATACTTGGCTTGAGGACTACTGAGTGGCTGTTCAGATCGGCGGCGGAAATGACGAGGTGGCCATGAATCATCTGCCTCTTATGTTGGAAGGGTCAGCCAGAGCATGGTTGAATCAGTTGACACCCAGCAGCATTTACACTGGGAGGACCTTTCCCGAGTGTTTGTCAGAACGTTCGAAGGAACATGCAAGCGACCAGCAGGACTGACAGAGCTGCAATCTTGTGTGCAGAAGTCGAATGAGACTTTGAGGGATTACATCCAGAGATGGATCACGCTGCATCACACAGTAGAGAATGTATCTGATCACCAAGCAGTCCGCGCCTTCAAGGAGGGCGTAAAGTACAGAGAGCTAAGCCAGAAATTTGGTCGAACCGGAGACATGTCTCTGAGTCGAATGATGGAAATAGCCACCAAGTATGCCAATGGTGAGGAAGAGGATCGGCTCCGGAGTGGCAAGCACAAGTTAGTCGCCCAGGACACCGGAGGCAGAAATTCCAGTCGGAAGCAAAAGCGGAAAGCCGAGCCAGCCGCTCCTAGAGAGGCCCTGGCCGTGAATCAAGGGAAGTTCAAAGGGAAGCCCAAAGGGCCTTGGAACCCCAAGAAAGTAAAGGACAAAGAAGGAAACGACGTGATGGATTTACCGTGTCACATCCACATGAAGAAAGATGAAGAGGGTAATTTCATTTACCCGAAGCATACCACTCGGCAGTGTCGACTCCTGATACAGCAGTTCCAGGGAAAACAGTCCAAGGATAAGGAAAAAGAGTCGGACAGAGTCGAAGACAAGGAGGACAGTGACGAAGAATATCCACAGGTCAACTCCACCTTGATGATTTTTGTTGACGTTGAGAGCAAAAACCGACTGAAAGTTATAAACCGAGAGGTGAATATGGCTGCTCCGGCAACACCCAATTATCTGAAGTGGTCTCAAACCGCCATTACATTTGACCAGTCTGATCACCCAACGCACATAGCCACCCCTGGGAGGCAAGCTCTGGTGGTCGATCCAGTCATCGAGGGCACTCGACTGACTAAAGTGTTGATGGATGGCGGCAGTAGTTTGAATATACGATACGTTGAGACGCTGAAAGGGATGGGCATTCCGATGTCCAGACTCAGCACAAGCAACATGAGTTTCTACGGAGTCTATTCCTGGCAAGAAAGCCGCTTCACTCGGCCAGATTGCTCTTGATGTGGTTTTTGGCGATTCCAAGAACTTCCGCAAAGAGAAGCTGACATTTGAGGTTGTGGATTTCTAGAGTGCCTATCACGCTTTTTTGGGCAGGCCTGCTTATGCACGTTTTATGGCTCGACCATGTTACGTGTACCTCAAATTAAAGATGCCTGGCCCTAAAGGCGTGATCACTATTACTAGTAATCGCAAGAAGGCAGAAGAGTGCTTCCATAAAGGCTCAAAGATCGCCGATGCTCAGATGGTGGCAGAAGAGTGGCAGGAACACCAGAGGAATGCAGATCTGAGTGATTTGTTGCGAGCCAAAAATCCTGCTACGGAATCAGTGTTCCAGTCGTCCGGTGAGACAAAACCAGTTCATATCCACCCGACCGACCCCAACGCTGTTCCGACTCATATCTCCACAACACTCGACCCCAAATAGGAAGAAGCACTCATCCAGTTCCTCCGTGAGAACTGGGACATCTTCACATGGAAACCTTCTGACATGCCGGGTGTACCCAGGGGACTGGCTGAGCATCGTCTGCGAGTCGATTCAAAGGCAAAACTTGTGAAGGAACATCTACGACGGTCCGCCGTCCAGAAAAGGAAGGCTATTGGCGAAGAGGTGGCTCGGCTCCTAGCAGCAGAGTTTATCCGAGAGATTTACCACTCTGAGTGGCTCACCAATGTCGTCATGGTCCCCAAAAAGGACAATTCGCTTCGCATGTGCATTGATTTTAAGCATATCAATCGGGCCTGCCCGAAAGATCATTTTCCTCTTCCCCGCATCGACCAAATAGTCAACTCGACTGCGGGATGTGAGCGACTGTCTTTCTTAGACACCTATTCCGGATACCATCAGATCTGTCTGTTTGGACCTGATGAGATTAAAACAACTTTCATCACCCCATTCGGGTGCTTCTGTTATGTCACCATGCCATTCGGCCTCAAGAATGCCGGAGCCACATTCATGAGGATGATTCAGAAGTGTTTGCTCACTCAAATCAGTCGGAATGTGGAAGCGTACATGGATGACATTGTGGTCAAGTCACGGAAAGGTTCCGACCTGCTGACTGACCTCGCTGAAACATTTGCCAACCTCAGGAGGTATGATATCAAGCTTAACCCATCCAAGTGCACATTCGTAGTTCCTGGCGGAAAGTTACTCGGCTCTCTCGTTTCCTGAAAGTGCTAGTTATCGACTAGAGGGGGGGGGTGAATAGGCGATTTTTATCAAAGTCTTCAAAACGTGGAAGTTTCAAAGACAAACAATAGAAATGACCTAATTGATATGCAGCGGAAGGTAAACTACAACAAGTAAGCCATAGTCAAGTATGCAATAGCGTTAACGTACGAAGACTAATAGCAGCTAGGTAGTAGGATCAGGATGGAAGATAGTACGAAGCCAATCAACAATAGTAGTCAAGCAATGAAGTCAATCAGATAAGACAGATAAGCAATGACTTCACGAAGACAAACTCAAAATAAAGGAGGGAAGAGATAGAACCAGTCACTTGTTGAAGACACAGGATTTGTTGGACCAGTTCCAGTTGCTGTGACAACTGTACGTCTGGTTAGGGAGGCTGAGATTCAACTTAGAAGACCGTGTCTTCACCTTATTCCCCTTGAGCTAAGGACACTTAGTCCTCGCCCAATCACTCTGGTAAGTCTTCAAGGTAGACTTCCAAACCTTCACAGACTTCGTTCACTCGGCAATCCACAATGACTCTTGGATGCTTAGAACGCGACGCCTAACCGGCTGGAGGATACACAATCCTCAAGTGTAATAAGTCTTCAGGTCACACAGACAGAAAGACTTCAGTGATGCCTAACACTCTTTGGCTCTGGGTGTTTGGGCTTTGTCCTCGCAAGGATTTCTCTCTCTCAAATGCTTCGAGGTGGGTTGCTCTCAAACGATAAAAGCCGTATACTAACTCTGAGCAGCCACCAATTTATGGTGTAGGGGGTGGGCTATTTATAGCCACTAGGCAACCCGACCTGATTTGTCCAAAATGACCCTGGGTCACTAAGGAACTAACACGTGTTCCAACGGTCATATTTCAAACACACGCGGCAACTTTACTTGGGCTACAAGCAAAGCTGACTCATCCAGCTCTGGATAAGGTTTGCTCTCATTGTCTTTGCTCGAAGACATAGGCTTTGAGTTGAGCATCACTTCAGTCACTCTGACTTAGTTCACTTGGACCCCACTTAATAGTACGGTGGTTCCTATGACTCAACAAAGAAGAAAAGGAAGTAACGAATCCACACAGTCTTCACGCTCCATAGTCTTCACGCAATGTCTTCTCATGTCATAGTCTTCAATATGAACATCTTCTCATACCACCATTGTCTTCAATGTCTTCATACATTTTCAGGGGTCATCTCCGGTAGGTAAACCGAATCAATGAGGGACACTACCTGCGTTATCCTGCAATTCTCACAAACGCATTAGTCCCTCAACCAACTTTGTCGTCAATACTGCAAAACCAACTAGGGGTGGCACTAGATGCACTTACAATCTCCCCCTTTTTGGTGATTGATGACAAACTGGTTAAAGTTTTCAACAGAGATAAATATGTGAAATTGTAAGGATTGGAAATAGTTTTCATAAGTTGCAAGGGCTCCCCCTGAAGATGTGCATGTAAGTAATTTGCTTTTGGAATGCAAATGCACATGGCAGGTTGTACTTGTGGAGATCCACTTCAACTTATGAAGATAATTTATCATGCATGAACTGATATAGCAAGTAGAATGACATGCATAATGAAAAATGGACGTCTGCAGAATGATCTAAGTGCGGAAGTTACCATCGCACATTCGGAATTTATCATCGCATCACAATGAAGCAAATAAGTAGCAGACGACCGTCAAGTTTAGGTGTTACAACTCAGAGAACCAAATGTTTCAAAAAAGGCAAGAGTTGTAAGCACGCAACAAAATATAATGCAACCACCCATATGAACCCGCTTGAAGACTATCAACTCATACGCTTCTCCCCCTTTTGTCAGTAAGGACCAAAAAGGTTTGAAGACATAGAGCATCTACTCGTCAACATGAGTAGGTGAAGCAGCAGGGTCGTCATCGTTGGGCGGCGGTGCAGATGAACTTGGTGCACTGTCGATGCACGCAGTTGTAGGAGGTGGTGAAGTAGCATCATCTTCATCATCGATCACTCTGGCATTTACCGTTGCCGCGGAGGAAGAATATTCAGAGTCTTCAAGAGATGGAGTACGACGTAGGACAACAGTCCGGGGAGGAGTGGAGTCAAACTAGAATCTTTCATTGAAGCCATCGTCTTGAAGATCTGCTTCAGCACTAAGCAGGGTCAAACTCTTCCATGATCGCCGGCAAGTCTCATGAGCAACAAAGGCATTCTTGGTGGCAAGGTTGCAAATGCGATTGACATCCACTAAGATGCTTTGCATCTGTCTCTTGAGCCAGAAATGATGCTTATCCTGTTTCTGATGAAGGGCCACAAGAAGTTCTCGGTCATTGAGAACGCGAGAACGCTTCCGAGGCCTTTGGGAAATGGTGCTTTCAGTGGCTTCAGTAGGTGCTCGATGAGGCAGGCGAGTATTTCCAGCCAAAGGATAGGTTCGTGTCGCTGCTTGAACACCTTCAATAGGCTGAGTGAAGCTTTGGTGCTCGGCATTCTGAAGACAAAGAGGCTTCTTGGCAGGATCAGGGTATATAGCTTCAACTGACATATCAACTTCAGGTAGAAAAATCACATGATTGCGAGCAGAAGGTTGATAGTTGACAGATGAGTGTCGCTTGATGAGGCGCATGACCCATGGAGCATAAAACTTCAGACCAAATAGGTCGGAGCCGGAAGCAGCAAGTTGTCTGATGAAGAAATCTTGCGCATTGAAGCTGACGCCATTGAGAATGTAGAAGACCAAAGTCTTCATAGCTCCTTCAAGCTTTGCCGCTGATGAATGTCCTTTGATAGGCCATAGAGTTCGCCTGATGATGTGTTATATGGTGCGTGGCAGATACTCAAGGTCTTCAACAAAGAACTCTGTTGGATATTCAGCATCACGTGGCAAAGGCTTCATCATGCTCAGCATCTGACTCATATTGGGTTCAGGCTTATGAAAGATGCTTTCCAAAGCATTGTGGTGATTTTGACAACCAGGTTCATAGAGTTCTCCTGGAGTGGATAGGCCTGTAAGCTCGATGATATCCATAGCTTTGGCTTCATGATGGACATTTCCGGTCATCCACTCGAGAACCCATGTCTTCTTATCTCTGTTGTAGCCGCGAATGTGCAGAGTAGCAGAGAATTGAAGCAATAGCTCTTCATTCCAGTGTTCTTTATCTGTGACAAAACTGAGCAGCCCAGCATCACGAAAGCAGTCAAGTGCTTCTTCTAGGCAGGGCAGTACAGTAATGGCTTCAGTGTCGAGGTGCATATGAGGGAAAATGCGCCCTTGATCATACAGAACACAGGAGTAATAGCTTTGCTGCTGATGACTCCAGAACCGATCTGATGATATTCGTGGCTTCGTGTAGGGGTTCTTCGAGCTGTCAAAGAATGTGTTGTGGCTCTTGAAGCCATTTGCATTGAAAGACCCGACAGTGGTGGCAGTACCAGGAAACCTTGGCAGTCTTGGCTTGGGCTTCTGGACCTGAGGCCTATGCTCAATGTGATAGTCAAATTGAGGACCAGAGACATTAGGCGGAGGGACCAGAACGGGCCATCTTACTGTGATGAGCTCGCCATGGTTGTATGCTTGCTCAATTGTATAGGGCCTTGGGGGCGGAACAGGAGCAGTGGCAGCAGCTAAGGCTTCAGGCTGCACAACAGGTGCTTCAGGAGCAGTAGCCTCATTAGCTTCAGGTGCAGTGGCCTCATTAGCTTCAAGCACACTGGTTGGTTCAAGCTCCACATTAGCGTCAGCCATGACAACGTCATTGGCTTCACTTGCGTTGGTTGTGGCAGCTTCAGGATTTTCAACCTCCACTTGACGAGCTGGAGGGTCAGGCACAGACACATTCACTTCATGAACTATTTCTTTAGGCATGGGGGAAGTAGAGACACGCTCTTCTTGACGTTCTTCATCGGCTGATGTAGCCGAATTGTCTTCAGCAGCTTGTGCTTCAGACATAGAGACATTCACAATTGGAGTGGCTTCAGAGAACACTTGACGTGCAACAGGTTGACGGTGCACTTCTCCTTCTGGAACGCTCGGAAGAGAGACTTGAGGCCTTGGTCCTTTGCAAAGCCTTTGTAGTACAGGCGACGCCTTTGGAGATGGAGTAGGAAGGTCCTCATCCTCTTCAACTTGGACGGATGGTGTAGTTTGTTGATGTTGTTGGGGAGTACATGGGGTTTCTTGTTCTTGCGGGCGATCAGCCCATGAAGCATCCTGAGCAATTGGCGTCAGAGGACGACCAATGCTGATGATTTTGCTGTTCATACGAACAGGCGATGATACCACATTATATTCAATCTGAGGAAGAACTTCATCATCTTCAACATTGTCATGATGACCAATGTCTTCAGCAGCGGTGGGTTCAGCTGCTGGTATATCTTCAGCTTCAGGAGCCTCTGTGGAAGCAGGCTCATGAACAGTTATGCGAAGTTCTTGGGATGCAGATGTAGGACGAACCACTGAGATGGGTTCAACAACAAGGGGCTCTGTAGGAGCAGCCCGACCCTTCTTGGTCTTGCGCTTCTTCATGGAGGGAGCGGCATCAGAGGCTTCAGTATTCTTCCTCTTTCTGGCTTCTGCCTCGGCAGCCCTCATCTTCTTCTGTTCTGAAGCGGTTGTGGTGGCCTTTGGCTTCGAGCCAGTCATGCTACTTGGGAAGATAATGCGAGGAGCTTCTTGGCTTAAAGGTGCAGGCTGATCAGTATGAAGCTTCTTATTTTTCTTTGCAGCCATCCTGGGGTCAATGCCAGGACGGCCAAGTGACTTGCGCTTCTCAGCCTCATTGTAGGCAAGCACACACTTATCAGCCAAATTTTTCATACGCTCGTGAGAGCCTTGAGCTTCTTGGCGCTTCTTCAGAAAAGCTTCTTTAAGCTCATGCAACATGACTTTGAAGTTTCGGACGTCTTGAACACTTAGCTTGGCCACATGCTTCTTGAATTGAGCCTTCTCATAATCAATCTTGTTCTTGAGCTCAATGATTCACTGAGCGAGAGCCAGCTCAGAAGCAATGGCGCCATTGAAGGCGACACTGAGGCCAATGGGGAGCTGTAAATCTTCAAAGCTAACATTGGGGGTGTCGAACCACTCATCAATGAAATTGTGGATGATGGCCACATCAAAGAGAGGCAAGTTGTTGAAGATTTCTGCTTCTTCCTTGCTCTTTATCAGCTGCTCAAGAGCATCATTAGTAAGATCTTCATCACTTGATAGATCAATGGGTTCTTCACGCAGAATGGCGGCAGGAGTCAAGGTTTGATCCGTATGCCTGACAAGTTGCTTTTTCTTCTCCGTCTTCTTGGAGATGCGGGATTGATCTTCAGACTGCACACTGGCTTCAGGAGGTGCAGTGGCCAGAGGCTTCACACGTAAAGCTTTTGGAGGTGCTGATTTAGAAGCCTTTAGCTTCTTTTGCTTCTGTGGCTTCGAAGGGGGAGCTGGGGCTTCATCAGTGTCAGCATCATTATCAGAATGATCTACCTTGGCACCTTGGACCAAGATGTAAGTGATGAGGCCATCAAGGTTTGCAAAGGGGCCAATTCTGTTTTCTTCAGCTTCACGTGTGCCATCATCACGGGGAGCTGAGGGACCAGGATTGAAGTCTAATCCCTGTGACTTCTTGTTTTCCTTTGCCGAAGCCTTAGCAAACTGGAAGTTGCGCTTGAAGAGATTGTCGTCACGACACCAGAGCAATGATGTTGGGTCAGCTTCTTTAGGCTGTGGCCCACGGACCATGCAAGGATAGAGTTCTTGCACAATGGCTTCAGCTTTGTTCTTGGGGGGAGGCCTCGATAGAGAATATCACCCCAAGGGCTCTTGATAGCATTTTTCTCTGCGTACTCCTGGGTGACGAACTTGTACTTGTACCACTGTTCAGCCCAATAGCGTCGAATCCATTGGATTCGAGTCTTGCGCTGATTGTAATCTTCTTCAGGATCTGTTTTATACATTTCTGCCAGATCCTCAGGTAGATCCTTTGAAGTTCCCCCACGACGCTGTCTGCCACCCTTCCTTGCTGATTTGTCTGCAGCCATGAACTTCAAGCTGAATGGCTTCAGTATGGTCAGAGGCTTCAGAGATTTACGCTTGCTGGTCAAGCAGGAACTAGCTTCAGGAGAATTGATATGATGCTGTAAGTATTCTGCAAACGAATGCAGACTATGAGAACCAAGGGATTCTCCCATGGACATGTACCTGTGACAGCATTAGGGATGCGAGGGAAGGGGAAGAGGTCATATGCATTCTCAGAAGATTTTGAAGATAAATCAGTTTGAATACATTGACCTCATGATGCGAAGACATTCACTTATATGTGGTGAGTTGGTTCCAGATTTGTACCAATCCGTGAATAAGTACAAGTGAGGAATCAAACTAGATAGGAAATCTAAGTGAATAGACTAGGCATTATGAGATGCAGACAGAAAAGATCTAACATTGAGTAGGTAGAAACCACTTTCGGTAAGTAGGATGAATCTATGAAGATCAAAAAGGTGGTAAAAATAGAGTTATAATTACCGCACGACGAACTGCTAGATGGGAAGAATGAGAGACCGAGCAGTTCAGCCCACCGTGGCCTAACGTGGTGACGGAGGACACCTACGACGACGACGGAGAGGACGATGTCCGCGGCCGGCGTGAGGACGGCGTCGGAGAAGTCGTGGCAGCTAAGCGCTTCGTCGCCGGCGTCGTCGCGTGCTAGCGGTGGTGCTAGGGTTTTGACGGAGGTGGAGAGGTGGAAGAAGGATTTCTGTACCGCAGGGGACAAGTATTTATAAGTAGGTGAGAGACACAGCGCAATTACGCTGGTGCCCCTGGAGGTTCACATCTGAGGGGTACGTGGCAAGCATGCAACATACTTAGAATTTTCCCACGTTCCCACGCCCGCCAGGCATGTCGGAGAGTTGTTCCGGCTTCTACGGATTTCAACAATAAAGATAAGTCATTTAAAACAGATTTAATGTTTGTCTCTTTGTCTTCTGCTGACTAGGACGCAGAGAAGACATTCGACAGTTTCAATAGAATGCATATGATTTGGACAGATAGAGTTTGAGATAGGAAGCATAGAGAGGTTAGGGTCCGATCACATTCACTTAGTTCAAAAGATTCAGCTTGAAGACATAGCTATAAGTGAATGCTGTAGAGGACAGAGCGCTAGTGTGTATACATAAATGCAATCAAATCATCATAGCGCAGAAAATCATGAAGATAAATTGAAACTGAAGACAAACCAAATGCGAAGTCTTTGCAAAAGTAATGCCATGAGTGAAACACTTCAAACAGAGAAATTTGGTGGTGGCGTTACCCAGCGTATAGGAAGTATTAGACCCAGACATGGCGCACAATTATCGTGGCACTCCGAAGTCAAATTCCATGTTAATGTATTCACACTCAGAGTGTAAATCTTCATTGATTGAAGATATACATTTCTTTGTGTGTTGCTCATCTAAGTCATCAATATGCATAAGTGTTAGGATGTGTGCCTGATCACGGGACATTCGAGGATTCCAAGATATTTAGCTCACACCGTAACTTGCAAAACCTTTTCTCATCCAAGGGCTTTGTGAAGATATCTGCCAGTTGCTCTTCAGTGTTGACATGCATGATATCTATATCTTTCTTCATAACATGATCTCTGAGAAAGTGATGACGAATTTCAATGTGCTTTGTCTTCAAGTGCTGGACTGGATTGTTGGCAATCTTGATGGCACTTTCGTTGTCGCAGAAGAGAGGTACTTGTTTCAGGTTGATGCCATAATCCTTGAGAGTTTGCTTCATCCATAGAAGCTGAGCACAACAGGATCTAGCAGCAATGTATTCAGATTCAGCAGTTGAGAGTGATACACGGTTTTGCTTCTTTGAAGACCAACAGACAAGTGATCGACCAAGAAAATGACATGTGCCTGATGTTAACTTGCGATCCACCTTGTCACCAGCATAATCAGCTTCTGATAATCCAACTAGTTCAAACCTTGAGCCCTTTGGATACCATAATCCGAGTGTTGGGGTGTAGGCCAAATATCGAAGAATTCGCTTCACTGCTAAGTGATGCGATTCCTTTGATGCCGCTTGGAATCGAGCACACATGCAAACACTAAGCATAATATCTGGCCTAGATGCACATAAATAAAGCAAAGAACCAATCATGGAGCGGTATACCTTTTGATCAAACTCTTTACCATTGTCGTCGGGACCAAGGTGGTGTTTGGATGGCATTGGTGTCGTGTAGCCTTTGCAGTCTTCCATTCCAAACTTCTTCAGACAATCTTTGAGGTACTTTTCTTGAGATATGAAGATGCCATTTCGTTGCTGACGAATTTGAAGACCGAGGAAGAACTTCAGCTCACCCATCATGGACATCTGATATTGCTCTTGCATCATGTACCCAAACTCATCACTGTACTTCTGGTTGGTGCAGCCGAAGATTATGTCATCCACATATATTTGGCACACAAACAGTTCACCATCATATGTCTTCGTGAAGAGTGTGGGATCGAGGGATCCAGGTTTGAAGCCTTTGCTCTTCAGGAAGTCTTTGATTGTATCATACCAGGAACGAGGAGCTTGTTTGAGACCATACAGTGCTTTGTTTAGCTTGTACACCATATCAGGATGTTTTGGATCTTCAAAGCCAGGTGGTTGTGCGACATATACTTCATCTTCAATATTGGCATTGAGAAATGCACTTTTTACATCCATTTGATATGGCAAGATGTTGTGATGATTAGCATAGGCTAGCAGTATGCGAATAGCTTCAAGCCTAGCAACAGGATCAAATGTTTCATCGAAGTCAATTCCTTCAACTTGAGTATATCCTTGAGCCACAAGACGTGCTTTGTTTCTGATGACTTGACCATGCTCATCTTGCTTGTTTCGATATATCCACTTTGTTCCAATAATGTTATGCTTGCGAGGGTCAGGGCGCTTGACCAGTTCCCAAACATTATTCAGCTTGAACTGTTGAAGTTGTTCTTGCATGGCTTGAATCCATTCAGGTTCCATAAGGCTTCAGCAACTTTCTTGGGTTCTGATATTGACACAAATGAAAAGTGCCCACAGAAGTTTGCTAACTGTGTTGCTCTTTAGCGAGTGAGCGGACCAGGCGCATTGATGCTGTCAATTATCTTCTCAATTTGTAGTTCATTTGCAACACGAGGATGAACTGGACGAAGACCTTGCTCATGCTGATCATTGTCATTATTGGAAGTATTGTCTTCGGTCTGAGCATTGTCTTCAGGTTGGTTTGGTGCAGAAATGATAAGTTCCTCTTCAGGCTGTGCTTTAGAAGGCATGATTTCACCAGTTCCCATCAGCTTGATAGATTCACTAGAAGGAGCTTCATCAAGTGTACTTGGCAGAATTTCTCTTTGTGAACCATTGGTTTCATCAAATCGCACATCCACTGTTTCAACGATTTTGTAGTGGAAGAGGTTGAAGACTCTGTAAGAGTGCAAATCCTTTCCATAGCCAAGCATGAAGCCTTCGTGAGCTTTGGGTTCAAATTTTGACTTGTGATGGGGATCCTTGATCCAGCACCTAGCACCAAAGACTCTGAAGTAACTGACATTTGGCTTCTTGCTAGTAAGGAGCTCATAGGATGTTTTGCCCAGAAGCTTATGGATGTAGACACGGTTGATGATATGACAAGCTGTATCAATGGCTTCAGGCCAGAACTTTCTTGGTGTCTTGTACTCGTCGAGCATTGTTCGAGCCATCTCGATGAGGGTTCTGTTCTTGCGCTCAACAATGCCGTTTTGCTGAGGTGTGTATGGAGCAGAAAATTCATGAGTGATTCCCATTGTATCCAGATAAAGATCAAGCCCGGTGTTCTTGAATTCAGTGCCGTTATCACTTCTGATATGCTTGATCTTGACGCCATAATTGTTCATTGCTCGATTGGCGAATCGTCTGAAGACATCTTGTACTTCAGTCTTGTAGAGAATTATGTGCACCCATGTATATCTTGAGTAGTCATCAACAATGACGAAGCCATAGAGACATGCCGTTGTTGTGAGGGTGGAGTAGTGAGTAGGTCCAAATAAGTCCATGTGTAGCAGCTCGAACGGTTGAGACGTTGTCATGATTGTCTTCGAGGGGTGCTTTGCCCTTGTCATCTTTCCGGCTTCACAAGCACCACACAAATGATCTTTCTTGAACTTGACACCTTCGATGCCTATGACATGCTTCTTCTTGACGAGAGTGTGCAAGTTCCTCATGTCAGCGTGCCCCAGCCTTCGATGCCAGAGCCAGCATTCTGAAGCTTTTGCAAGAAGACATACGGCAAGCTGTGGACCTGCTGAGAAATCTACCATGTATAGATCACCTTTCCTATACCCTTCAAAGACTAGAGATTTGTCAGATTCCATTAGTACAAGGCAACAATATTTTCCAAATATCACAATCATGTTTAAATCACAAAGCATTGAGACAGACATTAAGTTGAATCCAAGGGATTCAACAAGCATCACTTTATCCATGTGTTGATCCTTTGAGATTGCAACTCTACCTAGACCCAATACCTTGCCTTTACCAGTGTCAGCAAATGTGATTTGACTCTTCTCGGATGGACGTAAGGTTGAGTCCATGAGAAGACTTTGATCACCAGTCATATGATTAGTGCATCCGCTGTCAATAATCCATTCTGAAGCTTTTGGTGACATGCCCTACAGTGCAGTTAGGAGGATAGGCTTCACAAGGTATGTTGTGAAGCATAAGCAGTAGATGCACACTTGGATTATCATAGCATAGATGAAAGTTAGCACACAGTATGACAGATAAGCGATTCATATGTGGAATACATAGTAAGTCATTTTATCATGCGTCCCTTTATGTGTTAGGTCCCTAGCAATTATATTGGACGCCATTGATTGCTGGCTGGAGACCACATTCTGCAAAAGAGAGTTAATTCTTCTTCACCACCCACATTTTCAGGGGTGGTTTAGAAGCAATGAGTCTAAGTGCAGCATCTGAGAATTTTGGCTTTGAAGCCCTAGCAAATATCCTTGCAGGAGATGAATGATACTCATGTGAATAAGCAGAAAAGTTCTTAGTTCTATGAACATAGCGGTTTGAAGACACACGCTCATATTCATGAGTCTGAGTATGATTTCCCTGCAAAACATTGGCGTTAGGGTGACTCAATTGAGTCTTGTGTTCGTAAGTAGCCGTTGGACCATATGATGCCTTTGGTCTGGAGTTTGTCTTCTTCCCTGGTGGTGTCATGATGACATTCACTGGAAGATTCTCAAGACAGCGTTTAGGAACCCAGATCTTCTTCATTGGCGGTCCATTCCTGCAGTTAGTACCAATATACCTGGCAAACACTTCACCATTCTGATTTTTGAACAGTTTATAGTTTGCATCAAAGGATTCATCAATGATAATAGGATTAGCACAGGTAAAGCCAGATAAAGTGGATGAGTCCACTGAAGGTTCCTTTGCAGCAACCCATGTGGTTTTGGGATACTGCTCAGGCTTCCAGTAGGAACCATCAGCATTCATTTTCCTCTCGAACCCAACACCCTCTTTCCTAGGGTTTCGGTTCAGAATCTGCTTTTTGAGGACATCACAAAGTGTCTGATGCCCTTTCAGACTTTTATACATCCCTGTTTCAAGCAATGTCTTCAACCTAGCATTTTCATCAGCAATAGTAGTGGTATCCTCAGAAGAGGGGTTAGTTACCACATCAGTAGTTGAAGACAGAGCAACGGTAGCAGCAGCGGAACATTCAGCAACAGAGGCAGCATTATCACGCTCAATGCATTTTAAGCATGGTGGTTCAAATTCATCCTGAGCGGGACTGATCTGTTGAGCGCGAAATGACTCATTCTCTTTTTGAAGATCTTCATGAGTCGCTTTCAGTTTCTCAAGCTCTTTCTTCCTTTGAAGATAATCATAGGAGAGTGTTTCATAAGTGGTTGAAAGCGTCTCATGAAGACTTTCAAGTTCTTGATACTTAGCATGAAGATTTTTTATGTCTTCAACTAAGGACTGTGAACATGTCATTTCCGTGTCCAACAGATCATTGCTTTTGTCTAATAGTTTTTGAGTATGTTCCATAGCCCTTTGTTGTTCAGTAGCAATTTTAGCAAGTGTTTTGTAGCTGGGTTTAGATTCACAATCAGAGTCATCTTCACTTGATGTTTTAAAGTAAGCATCGCGCGATTTTACCTTGGCACCGCGTGCCATGAAGCAGTAGGTGGGAGCAGGATCGTCCTTGTCATCATCAGCGTTGGTGTGGGAGTCATTGTCTTCAGTGTTGAAGATGGACTTTGCGACGTAGGCTGTGGCTAGAGCCAGACTTGCAACACCAGAGTCGGACTCAGCTTCAGATTCCACCTCTGCCTCCTCAGAAGCAGACTCCTCTTCTGAATCCATTTCCTTGCCAACAAAAGCAAGAGCCTTGCCAGATGAGCTCTTCTTGTGAGATGAAGACCTTGATGAGGACTTGGAAGAAGACTTCGAAGATTTCTTCCTCTTCTTGTCATCGGAGTCATATTCCTTGCTCTTCTTCTTCTTCTTCTTCTCGTTGTCCCACTGAGGACACTCAGAGATGTAGTGCCCAGGCTTCTTACACTTGTGACATGTTCTCTTCTTGTTGTCTTGAGTGGAGGCTTCATCATTTCTTGAACTGGATCGTGAAGACTTTCTGAAGCCCTTCTTCTTGGTGAATTTCCGGAACTTCTTCACAAGCATAGCAAGCTCCCTTCCAATATCTTCAGGATCGTCAGAACCACAGTCAGATTCTTCTTCTTCAGATGAGGAAACAACTTTTGCCTTCAAAGCACGAGTTCGGCCATAGTTGGGGCCATAGATATCTCTTTTCTCAGAAAGCTGGAACTCATGTGTGTTGAGCCTCTCAAGTATATCAGACGGATCGAGTGTCTTGAAGTTAGGACGTTCTTGTATCATGAGAGCAAGGGTGTCAAAGGAGGTGTCAAGTGATCTCAGCAGTGTCTTGACAATTTCATGCTTGGTGATCTCAGTGGCGCCGAGAGCCTGAAGCTCATTTGTGATGTCGGTGAGGCGATAAAATGTGAGCTGGACATTTTCATTGTCGTTTCTCTTGAAGCGATTGAAGAGATTGCGAAGAACACTGATTCTCTGGTCTCTCTGTGTAGATACGCCTTCATTGACCTTGGACAGCCAGTCCTAGACTAGCTTTGACGTTTCCAGAGCACTCACACGGCCATACTGTCCTTTGGTCAGATGACCACAGATGATGTTCTTTGTAGTCGAGTCCAGTTGAATGAACTTCTTGACATCAGTAGGGGTGACACCTTCACCAGTTTTGGGAACACCATTCTTGACGACATACCAGAGGTCGACATCAATGGCTTCAAGATGCATGCACATCTTATTCTTCCAGTAGGGATATTATGTTCCATCGAACACGGGGCAAGCAGCGGAGACTTTGATTATCCCTGCAGTCAACATAGCTAAACTCCAGGTCGTTAAACTGAATCACACAGAACAAGGGAGTACCTTGCTCTGATACCAATTGAAAGTGCTAGTTATCGACTAGAGGGGGGGTGAATAGGCGATTTTTATCAAAGTCTTCAAAACGTGGAAGTTTCGAAGACAAACAATAGAAATGATCTAATTGATATGCAGCGGAAGGTAAACTACAACAAGTAAGCCATAGTCAAGTATGCAATAGCGTTAACGTACGAAGACTAATAGCAGCTAGGTAGTAGGATCAGGATGGAAGATCGTTCGAAGCCAATCAACAATAGTAGTCAAGCAATGAAGTCAATCAGATAAGACAGATAAGCAATGACTTCACGAAGACAAACTCAAAATAAAGGAGGGAAGAGATAGAACCAGTCACTTGTTGAAGACACATGATTTGTTGGACCAGTTCCAGTTGCTGTGACAACTGTACATCTGGTTAGGGAGGCTGAGATTCAACTCAGAAGACCGTGTCTTCACCTTATTCCCCTTGAGCTAAGGACACTTAGTCCTCGCCCCTTCACTCTGGTAAGTCTTCAAGGTAGACTTCCAAACCTTCACAGACTTCGTCCACTCGGCAATCCACAATGACTCTTGGATGCTCAGAACGCGACGCCTAACCGGCTGGAGGATACACAGTCCTCAAGTGTAATAAGTCTTCAGGTCACACAGACAGAAAGACTTCAGTGATGCCTAACACTCTTTGGCTCTGGGTGTTTGGGCTTTGTCCTCGCAAGGATTTCTCTCTCTCAAATGCTTCGAGGTGGGTTGCTCTCAAATGACAAAAGCCGTATACTAACTCTGAGCAGCCACCAATTTATGGTGTAGGGGGTCGGCTATTTATAGCCACTAGGCAACCCGACCTGATTTGTCCAAAATGACCCTGGGTCACTAAGTAACTGACACGTGTTCCAACGGTCAGATTTCAAACACACGCGGCAACTTTACTTGGGCTACAAGCAAAGCTGACTCATCCAGCTCTGGATAAGGTTTGCTCTCATTGTCTTCGCTCGAAGACATAGGCTTTGAGTTGAGCATCACTTCAGTCACTCTGACTTAGTTCACTTGGACCCCACTTAACAGTACGGTGGTTCCTATGACTCAACAAAGAAGAAAAGGAAGTAACGAATCCACACAGTCTTCGCGCTCCATAGTCTTCATGCAATGTCTTCTCATGTCATAGTCTTCAATATGAATATCTTCTCATACCACCATTGTCTTCAATGTCTTCATACATTTTTAGGGGTCATCTCTGTTAGGTAAACCGAATCAATGAGGGACACTACCTGCGTTATCCTGCAATTCTCACAAACGCATTAGTCCCTCAATCAACTTTGTCGTCAATACTCCAAAACCAACTAGGGGTGGCACTAGATGCACTTACATTTCCGAACGAGGAATCGATGCAAACCCAGAGAAAGTGGGCACTATACTCCGAATGAAACGACCTGTGCGTGTGCACGATGTTCAGAAGATTACTGGTTGCTTGGCCGCTTTAAGTCGATTCATCTCTCGTCTCGGTGAGAAGGCATTGCCTCTTTACCGACTGATGAACAAGTCAGACAAGTTCGAGTGGACTCCTGAAGCTGACGCAGCATTAGCAGAGTTAAAAACCCTGCTTTCCACCCAGCCAGTGCTTACTGCCACGATCAGCAAAGAGCCTTTGCTGCTTTACATTGCAGCCACGGGACAAGTCGTCAGTACTGTACTTACGGTCGAGCGGGAAGAAGAAGAGGAAGCCTTCAAAGTTCAGCGCCCAGTATATTACATTTCTGAAGTCCTGACCCCATCAAAGCAACGATACCCTCATGATCAGAAGCTTGTATATGGGATTTATATGACCACGAAGAAAGTTGCTCATTACTTCTCTGACCATATCATCACAGTCATCTGCAACGCCCCCTTATCAGAGATTCTTCAAAGTAGAGATGCAACTGGTCGAGTGGCAAAATGGGCGATTGAACTCCTTCCCCTGGATATCAGATTTGAGGCAAAGAAAGCTATCAAGTCCCAAGCAATAGCAGATTTCCTCGCCGAGTGGACTGAACAGCAGTTACTGACTCAAGTTCACTCGGAGCACTAGACTATGTTCTTTGATGGCTCTAAAATGCTAAATGGTTCCGGTGTCGGGGTAGTGTTGGTGTCCCCCCGAGGAGATAAGCTCAGATATGTACTCCAGATTCACTTTGACTCCTCCAACAATGAAGCAGAATATGAAGCACTCTTGTATGGGTTGCGTATGGCCATTTCACTCGGCGTCCGTCGCCTCATGGTCTACGGTGACTCAGATTTGGTGGTTAACCAAGTGATGAATGAGTGGGACGTCAGAAGACCAGCCATGAATGGTTACTGCAATGCAGTCAGAAAGCTGGAGAAGAAATTTGAGGGATTAGAGCTCCATCATGTTCCCCGACTGAAAAATCAAGCAGCCGATGACTTGGCGAAGATAGGTTCCAAAAGAGAAGCCATCCCGAGTGGCGTGTTTTTGGAGCATGTTCACACGCCGTCAGTTCAAGAAGATCCTTTCACTGAGGAAGCCCCGCAGCCCAAAAGCGCCACATATCCAACTAAAGTCGAGGTCCCAGCTGTGGTCGAGTTAATCATGGAAGTTCTGGTTGTCACTCCCGACTGGACAGTGCCCTATATTGCCTATATTCTAAGGAAAGAGCTCCCAGAGAATGAAGAAGAGGCTCGGGAGATCGTCCGTCGATCCAAAGCCTTTACTGTCATGAAGGGACAGTTGTATAGAGAAAGTACGACTGTAGTCAGCCAGAAATGCATAACACCGGAAGAAGGTCGAATGATTCTCAACGACATCCACTCGGGGACCTGTGGCCATCATGCGTCCTCTCGGACCATCGTGGCTAAAGCATACCGAGCGGGTTTTTACTGGCCCAGAGCAAATGAAATGGCAAAAGAGATAGTCGACAAGTGTGAAGGATGTCAGTTCTACTCCAACATGTCACGCAAACCCCCCTCAGCCTTAAAGACCATCCCGATCGTCTGGCCTTTCGCTGTTTGGGGTTTAGATATGGTTGGACCGCTGAGAACCGGCAGGAGCGGCTTCACCCATGTACTGGTGGCAGTCGATAAGTTCACCAAGTGGATCGAGGCCAAGCCCATTAAAAATCTTGATGCGGGCACTGCCATCAGCTTCATCAGAGAATTAATATTCAGATATGGAGTACCGCATAGCATCATCACTGATAATGGGTCAAACTTCGACTCCGATCAATTCAAAGCTTTCTGCGCTTCCCAAGGCACACGAGTCGACTACGCTTCAGTTGCCCACCCTCAGTCGAATGGACAAGCAGAAAGAGCAAACAGCCTGATTCTCAAAGGACTGAAACCCCGGTTGATGCGCGACCTCAAGCACGCAGCAGGCGCGTGGGTCGACGAACTTCTATTAGTCCTTTGGGGATTAAGGACTACTCCAAATCGGTCGACCGAGAGGACTCCGTTCTTTCTGGTCTACGGAGCTGAAGCGGTTCTGCCGAGTGACCCACTTCACAATGCGCCGCGAGTCGAGCTCTACTCTGAAGCTAAAGCAGAACTAGCCCGGCAGGATGCAGTCGACCTCCTAGAAGAGGAAAGAGAGATGGCCATGATCCGATCGACCATCTATCAGCAAGACTTGCATCGATTCTACGCCAGAAACGTGAAGAGCCAAGCCTTCCAAGAAGGAGATTTGGTCTTCCGAGTGGACCAACAGAAGCCGCACAAACTCGCCCCTACTTGGGAAGGCCCCTTCATTGTTACCAAGGTTCTCCACAACGGAGCATACCGTCTTTACAACGTCGATCGCCAGATTGACGAACCACGAGCTTGGAATGCGGATCTGCTCCGCCCCTTTTATACTTAAGTATTCACTCGGATGAGTTGTAATAAAAGTACTTCTGTAGTTTATTTATCAAAGACAAGAGTTTCATAATTTTCCCAGTGATTGTTATTGCTTTTTCAGTCCCCCAGTGGGTGGCTTAGCTGCGAATCCGTTTCGCCTAAGTTTGTAAAAAAAATCCTACCGAGTGGTAAGCCAGCCTTCCACTCGGAGGCTTAGCTGCGAATCCGTTTCGCCTAACTTTAAAAAAAATCCTACCGAGTGGTAAGCCAGCCTTCCACTCGGAGGCTTAGCTCCAGTCCAAGTACTCGCCTAAGTTAAAACAAAATCCTACCGAGTGGAGAGCAAACCTCCCACTCGGGGGCTTAGCTGCAGCCCAGTGCTCGCCTAAGTTTTTGAAAACCCTACCGAGTGGTAAGCCAGCCTTCCACTCGGAGGCTTAGCTGCAACCTAGTGTTCGCCTAAGTATAAAAGACAACGTGCGCTCCGCAAGGTGGACGAGGTGCAGGTCAACCCCTGCCTTCTCCTTCCGAGCTACGCCACAAATACAACTGCGCTCCGCAAGGAGGACAAGGCGCAGGTCGACCCCTGCCTTCTCCTTCCGAGCTACGCCACAAATACAACGTGTGTTCCGCAAGGAGGACGAAGCGCAGGTCGACGGCTACCTTCTCCTCCAAAGCTACGCCACGAAAATCCTATCGAGTGGAGAACAAACCTCCCACTCGGGGGCTTAGCTGCAGCCCAGTGCTCGCCTAAGTTTCTAAAATCCTACCGAGTGGAGAGCAAACCTCCCACTCGGGGGCTTAGCTGCAGCCTAGTGCTCGCCTAAGTTTCTAAAATCCTACCGATTGGAGAGCAAACTTCCCACTCGGGGGCTTAGCTGCAGCCCAGTGCTCGCCTAAGTTTCTAAAAATCCTACCGAGTGGAGAGCAAACCTCCCACTCAGGGGCTTAGCTGCAGCCCAGT
>NC_041381.1:648397848-648398617 GCF_002162155.2 Triticum dicoccoides | reverse complement strand
CGGGGGCTTAGCTGCAGCTCAGTGCTCGCCTAAGTTTTTGAAAATCCTACCGAGTGGTAAGCCAGCCTTCCACTCGGGGGCTTAGCTGCAGCTCAGTGCTCGCCTAAGTTTTCGAAAATCCTGCCAAGTGGTAAGCCAGCCTTCCACTCGGAGGCTTAGCTGCAACCTAGTGTTTGCCTAAGTATAAAAGACAAACGTACGCTTCGCAAGGAGGACGAGGCGCAGGTCGACCCCTGCTTCCTCCTTCCGAGCTATGCCACAAATACAACGTGCGTTCCGCAAGAAGGACGAAGCGCAGGTCGACTGCTACCTTCTCCTCCAAAGCCGCGCCATGAAAATCCTACCAAGTGGAGAGCAAACCTCCCACTCGGGGGCTTAGCTGCAGCCCAGTGCTCGCCTAAGTTTCTAAAAATCCTACCGAGTGGAGAGCAAACCTCCCACTCAGGGGCTTAGCTGCAGCCCAGTGCTCGCCTAAGTTTCTAAAAATCCTACCGAGTGGAGAGCAAACCTCCCACTCGGGGGCTTAGCTGCAGCTCAGCGCTCGCCTAAGTTTCTAAAAATCCTACCGAGTGGAGAGAAAACCTCCCACTCGGGGGCTTAGCTGCAGCTCAGCGCTCGCCTAAGTTTCTAAAAATCCTACCGAGTGGAGAGCAAACCTCCCACTCGGGGGCTTAGCTGCAGCCCAGTGCTCGCTTAAGTTTCGAGAATCCGGTCGAGTGGAGAACAAGTTTCCCACTCGAGGGCTTGGCTGCAACCCAGCACTCGCCTA
>NC_041381.1:648390532-648397838 GCF_002162155.2 Triticum dicoccoides | reverse complement strand
CTAAAAATCCTACCGAGTGGAGAGCAAACCTCCCACTCAGGGGCTTAGCTGCAGCCCAGTGCTCGCCTAAGTTTCTAAAAATCCTACCGAGTGGAGAGCAAACCTCCCACTTGGGGGCTTAGCTGCAGCCCAGTGCTCGCCTAAGTTTCTAAAATCCTACCGAGTGGAGAGCAAACCTCCCACTCGGGGGTTTAGCTGCAGCCCAGTGCTCGCCTAAGTTTCTAAAAATCCTACCGAGTGGAGAGCAAACCTCCCACTCGGGGGCTTAGCTGCAGCCCAGTGCTCGCCTAAGTTTCGAAAATCCTATCGAGTGGAGAACAAACCTCCCACTCGGAGGCTTAGCTGCAGCCCAACACTTGCGTAAACATGACGAGTACAAGTCGATTGCAATTTGTGCTTCGTTCCTACCTGCAAAAGAGCATCACAAATTCTAGTGTATATTCCAAGCCAAGGATGCTGATTGTTCGAAAGCAGAAACAAACATGTTCAACAGCAAACCAAGTTTGGATAGCGTCCTACGGATCCAGAAGCGCTCAGGCATCAAGCCTGTTAAAGTTTGTCGGTTACAAAAATCACTCGGCTTCCGAGGCAAATTCAAAGCATCAAGCATAGAAGTTTTTTACCCCTCCTGCGGAGGGCTGGAAGGTGCAACAAACTCGTCCAGGTCGATTCCATCTGCGATCCGAGTGGCAGCGGCGATGAAGGTCTCCATGAAGGATCGGAAGTCATGCTTCTTGGTGTTGGCCACCTTGAGAGCCGCCAACTTGTCCTCTCGCGCATCCTTGCAGTGAACACGGACCAGAGATAGAGCAACGTCGGCACTGCATCTGGCAGAAGACTTCTTCCATTCGTGCACTCGACTTGGAACTTCGTTCAGTCGAGTCATCAAGGATTCAAGGCCGTTCTGAAGTGCTTCTCCTGGATAGAGCATCGTGTCGATGCGTGACATCGCAACCTTCAGCCTTGCAAGATAGTCAACAACAGCAGCAACGTGAGACTCGAGGCGGAGCATGTTCATGGCAGCTTCATCCTTCATGAGAGAGTTGATGGGGTCCAAGCCAGTCTCCACTCGACTAGTCTCTTCTTCAAAGTTTTGACAGAATTCTATGGATACGGTCCAAGGATAAGCTAATGTTCCCACAAAGTCAGTGATTACCAGTCGGATATAAGGGGTTACCTTCGAGCATGAGGAATAACTTCTTGGCGAGCCCTCCCAGATAAACCTCCAAGTCATTCTTCTTTCTCGCCAGTTCGCCAACCTTGTCACTCAGGGCTATCTTCTCATGATTCTGTTGGGTGACCTCCTTGTTGGCCGCGTCGAGAGCAGCTTTCAGAGTGGCATTTTCCTCTTCAAGTTTGCTGACTGAAGCCAACATCTCTTCGGCAAGTTTCGTCTTGTCCGAAGCCGCTTTCTGCGCCTTGGCGAGGTCAAGGTCCTTCTTCTTCAGAGCATCCCTCAGTTTATCTGTAAAATCACAATAAGATCAGACTCGGGGACAGACAAGAAATAAGGACAGTCGTCAAGATTCTCACCAAACATACCTTTTGCCTCCTCCTTCACCTTCATGAAGTTCTCCTGGACAAGTTTCAGGTCAAGTTCGAGTTGGATATGCTTGTTCTCCAATTCAGTATAACGAGCTGCAAGCTCACAAGATCTCTGCAAAAAACCAATCGACATATGTCAAAAATAGGTCACTTCCGAGTGACTAAGAGAAAAATCGTAGTATTTCTAAGACTACAGCTGAATCTAAACATTCCACTATAGTCTCGGGGACTACACCCAGTGGGTGCACTCAGCGTGCCCCCACTAGTTCTATCAGCTAGACTCAGAGTCGATCAGTCGACCAAAAAAGAGAAAGAGAGGGTGTGTTCTTCAGACCCATAGTCGACTGCCAGCAGTCGACGACAGTCTCGGGGACTACACCCAGTGGGTGCACTTAGTGTGCCCCCACCGGTTTATGATTCCATTCGACCAGAACGAGTGAAGACAGTAATGCGAAAAAAGAAAAACTCAAGACATAAAGACTATGGTCCACTGCCAGCAGTCGACCATAGCCTTGGGGACTACACCCAGTGGGTGCAATCAGCATGCCCCTACCTATCCAGATCCTCAATCGACACACCCAGTGGGTGGAGTGCAGATACTAAGATTTTCAGAAAGAAAAGTTTTCAGATACCATATCCTAACAAAACAGGCAGTGATCGACCAACCTAAACATTGCTCTGAAGGGCTGAACTGGCGTCATAAGCTGCTTGACTGGCGTCTCGGATCGCCTTCACTTGCTCCATCATAACCCCCGCTTGGCGTATGGCTTCTTTAGCAGCGCTTGCTTGGTCTTCAGGGACGTGGTGGGTAGAGAAAAGTGAAGGCTGACCAGCACTCAACGACGAAGGGCGAGCACTCGACAGCGGCACCGCAAAGGATACGGTAGGACGAGTGATGTTGTCCCCCTTCGCAACTAACGTCTCAGGTGCTGATATGACCTGAGCTGCCTTGCCAGCAGACGCTCTCCTATTCCTCCTCTGCCTCAGTGGTTCCTCGTCTTCATCATCATCAGGAAGATCAATGATGATATTAGACGGAGCTGCAGAAAAGAGTCAAAGTTAAAAACGAAGATTCCACCGACTGAAAACGAAACTTCAAAGGTCATACCAGGGTTGGAAGTGATGGCATCCTCCATTTCTTGCTCGTCAGGTCTGGCCGAGGTATCAGAAGTAGCAGCACTGCAGTTTCAGAAATTAGTCGATCTGCTAACGAATCGACCAAGAATAAATCCATGAGAAACAAGAAGACACAAGTTATGTCATTACCCAGAAATAGTGGGAATCACCATCTTCATCTTCGGCAAAGCCTTCATCGGCCTCGGCGGCACCACTCGAGATTGCTTCGGTGCTTTCTCAGTCGGCGCCAGAGAGGTCGTCCGAGGACGCTTGGTCGATTGCGCAACAGGCGCGGCCCCCTTGCCACGCTCGACCGCAGGATCATGGGCAAGCTTGGACCTTCTTTCAGAACGGGGAGGCGCAACTTCCTCCTCCTCTTCCTCCTCCTCTTCCTCCTCCTCCTCCTCCTCATTGGAGCCTGCATCTTCATCACCCTCATCGCCATCCGATTCCCACTCCTCCTGGCTTTCACCTCCACTTCCTTCCTCCTCCTCGGTCTGTGCTTGCGCCCCTTTGGGCATCGAATACAACTCAGTGGTAGCCTGAAGGACAACAAACAAGACAAGAGTCAATCTACTGATCTGCAGCAAAAACAGAATGGACGAAACATGATTACAGTCGGAGATAAGTGGTCATACCTTGTCTGGATCATAAGACTGGTCGAGTGGCGGGATCCTCCTGGCCCCACGAGGGTTGTCCTTGTTCCCTGTGATGGCAGTCATCCACCTCTCCAGTGTGGCATCGTCGACCTCCTCTGGGTGGACCCGAGTGGTGTCTTCAGTACCAGAGTACAACCACATCGGGTGGCCCCGGTATTGGAGTGGTTGGATGCGCCGTCGAAGGAAAACCTCCAGAAGATCCATGCCAGTCACACCATCGTGAATGAGTTGGACTACATGCTCCATCAACATTTTTACCTAAGCCTTCTCCTCCGGAACTACTTTCAGAGAGGACAGCTTATTCACTCGAATCATGGAGAAGGGAGGGAGCCCGGTCGACTGCCCTGGCGTTGGCTGGTCTTGGCAAAAGAACCAGGCCGACTGCCACCCTCGAACTGACTCGGGAAGGGTCATAGTTGGAAAAGCGCTCTTACTCCTCATCTGGATCCCAAGACCCCCACACATCTGGGTTACCTGAGTTCTCTCATCATTTGGGTTAGCCTTTTTCACCGTCTAAGAGCGACAAGTGAATATGTGTTAGAAAAGGCCCCAGTGTGGCCGACAACCCAAGAAGTTTTCGCACAAAGATACGAAAGCAGCGAGATAGGCAATGGAATTGGGTGTGAAGTGGTGGAGCTGAGCCCCGAAGAAGTTCAGAAACCCTCGAAAGAAAAGGTGCGGCGGCAGAGAGAACCCACGATCGACATGAGTCGCTAAGAGGACACACTCACCCTCTTGAGGCTGCGGCTGCCACTCCGTCCCCGGAGGCCTCGCCGCCCCGTGCGCGATCAGGCCTTCGCTGGCCAGGTCATCGAGATACTTCTGGGTGATGGTCGTGCGGATCCAATCACCCTGGATCCAACCCTGCGACAGGCGGGACCACGATGAGGATCCGCCCTGACTGGTCGCTCTCCCCTTCGCCTTCGCCATCGGCTTCTTCGCCCGCTCCAAAGCCACCGTCCTCTCCTTCACCATTGTCGCCGACGAGGCTGGAACGGAGCAGCGGCGCTGAGCAGTTGGCGAGCGCAGCAGATGAATCTGGAGACGAGGGAGGGGAAAATGAGGGAGCACTGTTCAAAAACCTCTGCTCGGTTCCTTATATGGAGTCGCTTCCGAGTGGCTGACAGGTAGGCCCGAGAAATCCTGTCAAATCCCGAAACAGTCATGCGAGCGATACGTGGCGAAAAAGGCGGCGCGGGAATCGAGGCGTCTCTGCCTTATCCCATCTGAGTACCGCGGTCTTCTCCGCTTCACGCGCTTCCCAAAATTCGGACCCCATTAAATCCGCTAACCGCAGGGCAGCTTGTCAGACGGAAGATCTCCTGCGATCCGTCGCTCAGAAATCTCCAAGTTCATAAATTTCACTCGACAGATATAAAGAATGGATCAAGGTGACTGAAACAAAGTTGACATCCTCACTTGAAAGTCATTGATCCAGAATAAGACACGTTTACAGCACCAGAAAACAGGTCGGAAAGATTGCCAACTCCTTCCTCACTCAAACCTCGATCCATTCAGGGGCTAATGATGAAGTCATGTACCTAGGGTAGGGTCATGGACATGTCCAAGGTACCCTCCTCGAGGACATCTTTAGAAGAAGTCGTCTTCCAGTCGACCAAGAGGGATTCCACTCGACGGACTGGAAGACACTCGACGAACCTGAAGACACTCGACCATGAAGACTCACTCGATCACCAGGAGTTCAAGATCTACTCTGTATCCAAACGGTCTGTAATTAAGTAGTCTTTATGGTCATGATGACACTTTATGTAAGGCGTTACCAGTAATGCCTGACCTTAATGAACTTTAAACCCTCCACTACGTGGGCCGGATGGGGTCTTGGCATCCTCTATATAAGCCACCCCCCTCCACTGACAGAAGGGTTCGCACCCCTGTAACTCTCACACATATAATCCAGTCGACCGCCTCCGGGCACCGAGACGTAGGGCTGTTACTTCCTCTGAGAAGGGCCTGAACTCGTAAAACACTTGTGTGCATAACTACTCCATAGCTAGGATCTTGCCTCTCCTTAGTACCCCCCTACACTACTGTCAGACTTAGAACCACGACACCGGGCACATTCCGACGAAATCTAAAGATCGATATACTTGTTGACTTTGAAATGAATTAACCTTTATGTATGCTTTTACTTTTTGGGTAACTTTTGATTTATTCATCTTCTCATGGCAGCACAACGAACAATAGGAACAATTAAAATTACATCCAGATCTGTAGACCACCTAGTGACGACTACAAGCACTGAAGCGAGCTAAAGGCGCACCGCCATCATCGCCTCTCCCTTGTGGAGCCGAACACAACTTGTTGTAGTAGACAATCGGGAAGTTGTCGTGCGAAGGCCCCATAGAACCAACACACCAGAACAACAACCACCGCCAATGGATAGAAGCGTAGATCGGAGGGATCCAACCTGAAGACAACAAACAAAGACGAATAAAGACCGAACCCGAGAAGATCCATCAAATACAACCACCGACCGAATCCCGCGAGATCCACCGGAGACACAACTCCACACGCCATTCGACGATGCTAGACGCACCACCGGGACATGGGCTAAGCGAGGAGAACCTTATTCCATCTTCAAGAGCCACCTCCATCTCGTCTTCGTGAGAAGGACAAAAATTCTAATAAAACTTGTAGAAGCACCTAAAATAAAAGCCCTCTGGTTGGCAAGGGCCGGGATTCGCCATACATCCATGGTCCTACGCCCAAAGGAAATGTGCCAGATCGACGACACTGCCGGTAAAAGGCAGAAACCCTGGCCGCCTTTCCTTGGGAGGAGAGACGCACACGGACGTACAGTCTAGGATTATGTATGATTTTACTTGGATGTAAGAACTCTGTTATTACAACACTAGCAATCCCAATTCACAAGATGCATAGTAAATTGTTTATACACGTTCCGCCACATGCAATCAGCCTACATGCGACAAGCATTCATCATCTTAGTCGTAGAGGAACTTGTACGTCTTCATGTTGTGAGGAACAGGGGGAGGTAGGTGGACTTGTTGCCGAGCACCCTGGCCTTGGTGTCGTGGAAGAAGGTCATCGTCTCTAGAAGATCTCCGCCTTCGCTCATGCCGATGGGGTAAGCCAGGAGGTGGCCCGACAGGTCTCCTTGGGGCGGCACATCACTCGCGAACATGTCCCAGTTTTGTTGCGCCTCCTAGTTCACCCCGCGCACGCACGCCAGGCTCGACGGCTCGAGGAGATTGGCCGCGCCGGTGGCCTGGACCAGGTGCTCTTGCCATAGGGCTCGTAAGCCGTGCACCTGCCCCTCGCCTGCCGACCGCTGGACGCGAGGTAGCCCGGCTGGTACGCACTGAAACTACTATTAAACACTAGCTGGGGCAACTATTTCATGCCTCGATCTAATTTGGGATGGACACAAGACGGACCTTACCATGAACATTATCGAGGACGTCCGTCATCACCTCAATCATGTGAACCTTCCTGAAGATAACCTTGTGGCCTTGCCACTCATAAACTTGTTTGTGGAGGCATGCCATGTCATCTTCCTGTGTAAGCTTGATAAGAACAGTATCCCTCAAAAACGAAGGAGTAGCTTTGAAATTCTTGTGCTTCAGTACACCCTGGACAACACCCTGACAACAGTGAGGCTGGAATACATCTCGACACTTGTATAAGTGCAAATGGCTTTCAGGATCCAACAGCCTAAGAACTCTGTTTTCCCAGTGCGTATATTCAGGTCATCCGCCTCATAGCGAGTGACATGTACAACCACACAATCCTTGTCTACATCAAGGCTCTAATTGAAACAGAAACAAATTCTGAATTACTTTCCAATATATGAAACACAAGTTTTTTAAATCACTATGTTGAGTCAAAAGTATGCATGACAGGGAAGGTACCATGGCATCGAAGCTAATAAAATTTTGCATTATTTATCACCGCATACTTAGATGAAAAACCACAATCGAGATCGGCAAAGAAAATCACCTTGTGCA
>NC_041381.1:648381716-648390118 GCF_002162155.2 Triticum dicoccoides | reverse complement strand
AGTATAGGGGATCAATTGTAGCTTCTTTCGATAAGTAAGAGTGTCGAACCCAACGAGGAGCTAAAGGTAGAACAGATATTCCCTCAAGTTCTATCGACCACCGATACAACTCTACGCACGCTTGACGTTCGCTTTACCTAGAACAAGTATGAAACTAGAAGTACTTTGTAGGTGTTGTTGGATGAAGTTTGCAAGATAATAAAGAGCACGTAAATAAAAAGTAGGGGCTGTTTAGATAAAGAAGCAATAAAGTAAATATAGCGAGTGTGGAAAAGTGGTGGTAGGAGTTGTGAAATTGTCCCTAAGCAATTGACTACTTTACTAGACCGATAGCAAGTTTTATGTGGGAGAGGCATAAGCTAACATACTATCTCCTCTTGGATCATATGCACTTATGATTGGAACTCTAGCAAGAATCCGCAACTACTAAAGATCATGAAGGTAAAACCCAACCATAGCATTAAAGCATCAAGTCCCCTTTATCCATACGCCACAACCCCCTTACTCGGGTTTATGCTTCTGTCACTCAAGCAACCCACTACAAGCGAATCATGAACATATTGCAACACCCTACAACGGGAATCCCTCACGCTTGCGCGACACGAAGGGCAAAATAGGAAAGCAACATAACCACAAGCAAATTAAACCAATCATAGCAATTCATCAATCACCGGTAGGACAACAAAAATCTACTCAGACATCATAGGATGGCAACACATCATTGGATAATAATATGAAGCATAAAGCACCATGTTCAAGTAGAGGGTACATCGGGTTGCGGGAGAGTGGACCGCTGAATATAGATGGGGGAGGTGATGGATATGTTGGTGAAGATGGCAGAGGTGTTGGTGTAGATCGCGGTGATGATGATGGACCCCTGCGGCGTTCTGGCGCCACCGAAAGCGAGGGGGAGAGAGCCCTCCTCCTTCTTCTTCTTCTTCTTCTTCCTTTACCTTCTCCATAGATGGGAGAAGGGTTTCCCCTCTTGTCCATGGTCTCCATGGTGTGGGAGGGGCGAGAGCCCCTACGAGATTGGATCTGTCTCTCTGTCTCTCTCTGTTTCTGTGTTTTCAGATTCTGCCCTTTCACCGTTTCTTATATTCCCGGAGATCCGTAACTCCGATTGGATTGAAACCTTCGCCACGATTTTCCCCGAAAATTAGCTTTCTTGCGTCCAAAGAAGAGCAGCAGCCGCCTTATGGGGTGCCCACGAGGGTCAGGGGCGCGCCCACCCCCGGGGCGTGCCCCCTGCCTCGTGGCCCCCTCGGGCACTGTCGGTGTCAAAACCGGCAGATCTCGGGTAGGGGGTCCCGAACTGTGCATCTTAGGATCTATGGTAACATGAACACGGGGTTTTACCCAGCTTCGAGCTCTCTTGATGAGATAATACCCTACATGCTGCTTGATTGACTATAATGAATATAGGGGTTACAAGAGTTGATCTACCTCGAGATCATATGTTGTGGTCTAAACCCTAGAGGTATGATGAGTTATGTCATAATAATCTGTCGACTAGCCTAGCCTCGGTTTATATAATGTACCAGAGGCCTAGGATAACAAGAGTCCTAGCCGAATACGCCGGTGGGGGAGGAGTCCTTGTCTTGATCACCAAGTCTTGTGGAATCTTCCTTGTATGCGGCAACTGTCCGAATTGGCCCATGAGTATATGGCCATGGGGGTCCTCGGCCCAATCTAACTGATCGGGGGACGACGTTGCGAGTACCCCCTAGTCCAGGACACCATCAGTAGCCCCCTGAACCGGTCTTCAAGTTGGGGACGCTCCTCGATTCTTCCGAACTGTTCTTCATCTTCGGTCGTCGGCCTTGAAAACTGGTTCAACAAATCTTCTCATCTTCGATCTTGAGGATCGCGAAGTAAATCCGAAGAGTTTACACGTCGGGTATCCGAGGAGCCCCTTTAAGTTATCGGCCTTTATCAATGCCTTATTATTTTTATGCCACACCTCGGGTTTGAAGTTATTCCCGGGCAGCAGTATCCTCTTGCGTCCGAGCTCCAACGCCGGATTGCATTCGAGGTATCTTTTGCAGCCAAGCACCAACGCCAGACTGCTTCCGAGCTCCAGCGCCGGAATGTATCCAAGCTCTAACGCCGGACTATGTCTAAGCTCCAACGCCGGACTGTATCCGAGCTCCAACGCCGGACTATACCCGAGATGTCATAGATCATCTGGGTTCAAAAAGTTGAAGGAGTTTAGCCGAGCTTAATGTCGGAAATGCCCTCTATGGAGCCAGCCACTGACGCCTGAGCTTAATGCCAGACTGCTTCCGAGGTGGTTTTTTGATTGGTGCAATTTATTCTCTACCGAGATATATAGCTAGTAGCCCTCAAGGTGTGTGCGTCGGTCTAAAACCCGAGATGCACCTAAAGGAAGATATGAAACCGCTGATCCTAGTTGCCCCTGAAAGTCAGGTCAATGCGCGAAATTAGCCTGAGGATCAAGTCCTAGCTCGGCAGCATACATAGGAATAGAAATGCGGTGTGCAAAGTCCTCGAGACTCAGGTTGGGTGTGGCCGACCAACCTGAGGATAATAATCTTCTCGAAATATATTGCACTTTCAATTTTCTGCATTGGATTGCCAATGCAGTAGCCCCCGAGACACTGGTCGGGTGGCAGCATCAGATTAGGGGATCGATGTACCCCTCTAATATTTGTAAATAATAAGCACGAAGCCCAGTAGCCCCCGAGCCTTAATGTGGGCACGGGTGGCCGAATTAAGGATCGATATCCAAAGTAAAATCACAAATTATGTGTAATGATTCTATATATCTAAGTACTTTACATCATCAATGCTTGGATCCGCATTGCACGAAACTTTGTTGACCGGCCATCGGCTTCAGCCTTCTCGGCTAGTAGCCGGGGAGTGTTTGTCCCACTTTATAAAGCCTTTATGAGGGCAAAGATTTACGGCAAACAAGGCAATCCGGCCATATGGTTTTATAAACAAAGGTACGCAGAGAGACAAAGTTGTATATTATTTTATAAACACCGTCCAAAGAAAATAGTCCCACTATTGGTTCTTTTCTTTGGGTTGTCATGCTAAGCATGATCACAAAACCTCAGCTCCAATCAATGTGGGAGGAAAATACTGAGGATTTAGTTCGGGGAAAGCTTCCGAACTCTATGGTCTAGATGAACCCAAAGTTTCACTTCCGTTGCGACCGTTTATAATCTGAAAGTAGCCCATCGTCGGCTTCTACCCCCTTGTAGATGCTACGCAGGGTGTTTCCGGAATAACAAAACAACCCTTAGCCGACGTCTCGGTGCCCGAAGGCGGTTGTGTTGGCGGAAACGAGGCAATCAGATATACGAGCTTTATAACTTTCACTTAGTCATAGGAGCTTAAAGTTGGGAGGCCAGCAAGTAGCCCCTCGCTTAGTGTTCGGCGACAACCGAGGTCGAGCCGTAAACACTTCGGCCAATGTTATGAACGGCCCGTCTTTTAACATAGTCATCGGATCGCTGACCAGTTTATGCTTATTGTGACAGTCAGTTTTCGGCTTTCTCCACCGAGGTGCTTAACCATGCGAGCTGGAAGCACAATCGCAGTGGTTCTCCTTTTTCACACCTAACCGAACAAAGCGGAATGTAGGAGGCAAGCACAGGAGCCGGGCAACCCAACTATCGAGCAAAGACACAATTCGAAACTGATGCATATATAGCAATATCCGAGAATTTTTGCCGAATCTCTAAAGGTGTCCGGCGTTGCACTGCGAGACTTATGCGGGAAACACACAAATAGTTGAAAAGTGCCATAGGATTGGAAAACTAAAAAACGTCAGTAAAAACTCGACGTCCGAACTAGATTAATTACTCGGTGCCAATCAGAAAATTGGTCTTAGAGAAAAAATTGTGCTTCTGTCGT
Organism: Triticum dicoccoides; assembly: GCF_002162155.2. Taxonomy (NCBI): domain Eukaryota; kingdom Viridiplantae; phylum Streptophyta; class Magnoliopsida; order Poales; family Poaceae; genus Triticum; species Triticum dicoccoides. The sequence goes on along the minus strand of NC_041381.1, from coordinate 648,386,233 downwards.
GTTTTAACATGACACATCCTATCTCAAGACTTCAAGCGGGTCAGCCTACGGCTTCAACCTCCTATCCCGAAGGTGGATGAGAGGGAAATCGGGCTATTGACCACACACTTGCGTCGAAAAAAGGAGTGATAGAAAAAAACTTTGCAACGACTAGGAAGAAGAACACTTATTATAAAACAAGTCATACAAATTTAAGAGCCCCCAAGTGACTTGGGTAAAAAGAACTTTATGTATAATGATTGTATGTACCGAAGTACTTATATCATATATGTGTTCACCCAAACTTTGAACGCGTCTTAACCGACCGTCGGCTTCTCCCTCTTCGGCCAAAGGCCGAAAAGTGTTATGTACTCCATCTGTCGAGAATATCGACGGTGTTTCCGATAACCAGGCAATCAGGTCATAAGGCTGTAACAGACAAAGCGCGCTCAGGGAACTTATGCTATATTACTGATAAAGGGTAAGAAGCATCTTCGAAGAAAATAGTACCCCCACCGATACCTTTCTTCGGTGCTCATTGTTAATATGAGACTTGTGCAATAGATTTTGTGTACTCATGAGTTCCGTTGTGTGCCGACCATAATTGAATAACAATAAGAGCGCTAGCTTTTGGCTTCACCCAGTCTGAGGTCAGCTCGGAAGAACCGGTCGTGACAATCGCAGAGGTGCTCCCTTTACTCCCTAGCCGAACAATCGGGAACGTAGGGGTAAGCACAGGAGCCAGGCAACCCGGATTGCAAATCACTTAGGTCAATATGGTTCATATTGTGGCGTAATACACGAACAAGGAACGAAGCCGTACAAGTATAATCATATGCCAGAGGAAAAGCTCCATCAAGGGAGCCCCCAAATAAATGGGGTATTTGAATATGTGTGTCACAAACAAAGTTTGGACAGGGAAGTTTTTCACAAGCAACTTTTTGCCAAAAAAGTATAATGCTTGTTCAAACCGAACAAAATTTAAGACTGAAAGTTTTTGAGCATGAAAGCAACTTAGCTGGTTGATATGTTCGGCGTTGATGACGCAGTCCGAGCTTAATGTGGGACAGGGTTCCAGCCCCCAGGCTGGTCCCAAGGTGGCCGAGCAGAGAGTTCGACACTCCGAGAAGATGAAGCCCCCAGTCCAGCCATGGTAATGAAGCAGGTCAGCGCACCGAGGCGACAACATGATTCGGTCGACGGAGGCGATAGCACGACTCGGTCTGAGTCGATTGGCTGCACAGATAAAATAGCGCAAACCAAAAGTACTGACAAATAAAGATAATAATGTATATATATATATATAAAATCTTCTAGTTATTTAATTTAAGTGAAGTAAATAATGAAAGAGATATGACCTGAGCGTCAAGGTCAATGTCGATGCAGGGCGTCGGCGTGATGCAGTGAAGGCGTGAAAAAGCCCGAATTCACAGGTCGGCCCGAGTTCCGGATACGGCGTTCGCCGAACTATGTGCGGAAACTGGCCGAACCACCACGCGACCATCGTTAATGCGGCCACCATTTGATAGTCCTGTGTATAGATGATAGAACAAAGCAGAGTAATAATTCCTTGGGAAAAATAAACCCAAACAAGCAAAAATTGCTGGGATTAATAGCACCTGGTTTATTTGTTGTAGCAGTCCGAAGAAAGGTTACTCCCAAAATTGGGACTCAATCCGCACACTCATTGCCTGATGGGTGATGAAGCGATGGCATGGCGATCCTGGCAAAGGTTGGCTCGCCACGGCGAAGCCCATGGTCCAGCTAATGTGATGAAGCTGGTCGGCTGATGACGCTGAAGTCTCCGAAGTGAGTTGATAAAGAAATAGCCAAGTCCCTGGTCTAGCCGAGGTGATGGAGCAGTCCGGCGTGGAGTTGTTGCAGCTGCCATGTCAGCCGAGGTGTTGAAGTAGTTCGGCGTGACGGGCATTGGCTCGAAGAGGCAACAATGCAGCCATGCAGGTGTGCCCGCTCCGTGTAATCTGTGTAGCGACGATGTTGGTGAAGATTTATCCTCCGCGATACCGAACTATTGTTCGGCTGGCCGAGATGATGATCCGAAGAAGTTGAGCTCGGCTTAACAAAGCGACGATGCGTCTAGCGCATGTCAGCCGTCGTGGAGTGATATTGTCGAGCCGGTTCGACACCGGCGTGATGGTGAAGATCGTATTGTAAAAATACTTTCAATATTAATGGGATATGTTTGAGAATAAAACACAATACCCCATACAAGAACTTCCTTCAAAAAGGTTGTCCAAAATCCCGTTCATAAAGAAGATGAACTCGGGTCGGATTCGCTCTCGCGCAGAAAACAGATCCGAAAAGTGATGCACTAATCGAAGTTTCCCGGAGTTTGGACGGTCGGATCGAGCTGAATATTTGGGAGGTGGTAGATATGGGGATTCCGCAGCAGATCAACGGTTGGATCTTCCAAAGGACGTCCGAGCTAGATGATGGACACCCCGCTCCAAACTCGTTCGGATTCTCATCCAGATTCAACAGAGCTTCGGTATATCGGAGATTGCCGGAGATTCCTCCATCGGAACTCGACGAAATTTTTGCAGGGTTGTTTTAGACTTAATTCCGCATAATTCCACTGAAGCAATCGTTTAGGCGACACTCAAGGAGGCGGTGGCGGCGGATATGAGTTTGCTGTCCAGAAAAACAGCACGGTCGCCCGAGGGCGATGTTGACATTGAGCCCCCGAGCTCCATGGATGACTCATCCATGATCTTGATAGAGATCGGAGTTGATGTTGATGAAGTCCCTCATCCGAACATGATGATCGGAGGTAGGGCACAGTCCTCGGTCAAGCCAAGGTGACCAGTCGAGCTGGTGACGAAGAAACCGACGTTGCAGTTGACCTGCAGTCGAGCCATTGATCCTTTCGTCGATCACACAGCGGAACTCTCAATGAAAGCACCAATGTCGGTGTCAAAACCGGCGGATCTCGGGTAGGGGTCCCGAACTGTGCGTCTTAGGATCGATGGTAACATGAACACAGGGTTTTACCCAGCTTCGGGCTCTCTTGATGAGAAAATACCCTACATGCTGCTTGATTGACTATAATGAATATAGGGGTTACAAGAGTTGATCTACCTCGATATCATATGTTGTGGTCTAAACCCTAGAGGTATGATGAGTTATGTCATAATAATCTGTCGACTAGCCTAGCCTCGGTTTATATAATGCACCAGAGGCCTAGGATAACAAGAGTCCTAGCCGAATACGCCGGTGGGGGAGGAGTTCTTGTCTTGATCACCAAGTTTTGTGGAATCTTCCTTGTATGCGGCAACTGTCTGAACTGGCCCATGAGTATACGGCCATGGGGGTCCTCGGCCCAATCTAACTGATCGGGGGACGACGTGGTGAGTACCCCCTAGTCCAGGACACCGTCAGGCACCGTCTCGCGTTGATTCTTCTTCCCAAATATCACAAATATTCCAAAAATATTCTCCGTCCGTTTTTATCCTGTTTGGACTCTGTTTGATATGGGGTTTCTGTGAAACATAAAACATGCAACAAACAGGAACTGGCACTGGGCACTGGATCAATATGTTAGTCCCAAAAATAGTATAAAATGTTGCCAAAAGTATATGAAAGTTGAATAATATTGGCATGGAACAATCAAAAATTATAGATACGAAGGAGACGTATTAGGGGCACATCCTCGAAGGGGGAAAACTGGTCCTACACGACCATGGGGGTTGTAACCTCAAACGGGGCGTTGACCATCCCAGTAGTGGCCGTGAGCGTATCTGGGGTCGGCTCAATGGCTGCCTCCGTCTTCTTAGAGCTCTCTGTCTCGTGGGGATCAGCCTCCCGCGTCTGGTCCAACATCGGTAGACCTTTGCCTGGTTCTCCTTGGTCCATCATGAAACTGACAAATACTAGGAGACCACTGAAAGGAAAACACAATCGCAATGACAATGAAACAAAAAAGAGAGTGAGGATCGGTTTTTGCTTTGCAAAAGTTCTTTTTTTAACGAAAATATACCAACATCATGGATCCGCTTACCTTCCCTTCGTTGGGAGAGAAGAACATTGGTAGATGCGAGTGTTGTCTTTCTTGAAGACGGTGAGGGAGAAGGGGATTCAACGAAGAGTGAAATGATGGTTGCTTCGTCCGTCAAACTTAGACTGCGGGGAGGTGGGGTTTTGTGATACGACGGCTCGTTACTGCCGCGCTATGGCCGGGGTGACTCTCCGCCAGCATACTGCCTTCTAATTTGGTGGATGGCATTTGGGCCCGCGTGCTGCATGGTCCGCATGTCGGTGAACAAAAGTAAAACGACATTCATTAGAGGAAGACGTTTAGATGACCTCGGAGGAGGCAGACGCGGTAGTGTATCCACCCTACTAGTAGTAATTGTTTTTCTGGGTAGCTGTAGAGTGCCTCCACTGTACTAGTAGTAATTGTTTCTCCTAGTAGTAATTATTTCTCTGGGCCCAAGACAAAACAGCCCATCCACCCTAGTAAATAATAAAATCAATTCAAAAGCCCATATATTTACTTAATGAGAGGCGCTACCCAGCAC
>NC_041381.1:648366730-648381187 GCF_002162155.2 Triticum dicoccoides | reverse complement strand
ACCTCACGTCAACTTGCTCCACTCGTACCCCCAAATTCCTCACCTCACTCCTACAAAAAACTCCACCTCCCCTTCTTCCTCACTACTACAGAAAAGCTCCAGCTCTCCTTCTTCCTCACTCGCACTACAACTAGGCTCGTCATTCGTTACTCTGCTCAAATGCATGAGCTCGACGCGATGCCCTTGAGGAAAATGGACTCGGCTGACCCCAGCGCCAAGAAGATGAGGCTCCCACCAGCGGTGACGCCTGTCATAGATCCCGCATCCAGCAGTGCGGAGAGAAGCGGCAAGCCTGCCCCTACCGGATCCCAGGAACCCATAGAATCTCGGGTGGACCGCATCAGCGATCTCCCGGACGCCATCCTTGGGGAGATCATCTCGCTTCTCCCCATGAAGGATTGCTGCCGCACCCAAGTCCTTTCAATTCGGTGGCGCCCTCTATGGCACGTCACGCCCCTTAATCTCGACCGTCGTCACCTATCTGTCTTTACTGACTCTGAACGCCCAGAGCCATCATCTCCTCCCTCCAGGGCTCCATTCAAAGCCTCTGCATCCTGTCATGCTACCTGAGCAAGCATACAATGCCCTGCATGATGGACGCTTGGCTGAAATCCCGTTCATAGAACTACAGCTGCTTGAGTTCTACTATTCCCCAGGAAATCACCTACCAGATACCGAATGACATGTACTTGTGCCCTCAGCACCGATGTCCACCTCGCAGTTTTCTTCCTCTCTCCACACCGCCACCTTTGCGCTGTGCTACCTACCAGACAATCTGGTACTAAACCTTTGACTCCCATTTCTCAAAAAACTTTCACTTGTGCGGGTTCGTATATCATAGGCCTCATTGCACAACAACATCAAGATCCAATGCATTTTCATATAAGTCTTCCAGGAGAGCAAACAAATCATTTTTTACTATTCCTCAAAAGTGTTGATAGAATTCGATGTTGAAACCATCTGGGCTAGCTGCTTTATTGGATTCCATTCCAAAGACAACCTCCTTCAGCTCCTCAATTGAGAATGGTCTTGTCCGGAAGTTTTGCTCTTCTTGAGTGAGAGTATCAACTCCAACAACATCCATCCTTAACAGGTAACCTCAGGCTCCCTAAGCAGGTTTTTGTAAAATCCAGTAATGTAAGTCTTGAGATTTTCCTGTCCTTCTATCACCCCCTCGTCTTGATCTAATCTAACCCTTTTATTTTTCCTATGCCTCCCATTTGCTTTAGCGTGATAGTATCTTGTCTTCAAGTCACCATCATGCAACTCAAGTTCTTGGGACCTTTGCCTCCATTTAGCTTCTTCCTCCCTCAATTTTTTAAAATCAGCTGGATATTTCTCCTTAAGAGCCCTACCACCAGCATCCAATATACCTTTTCCCTCTTTTTAATCCAAATTATCTAGATTTTCAATCAGATTTCACTTATGTTTTCTACAAACAGCCTCTACATTTAAGTTCCACCCCTTCAACACTCTCGTAAGTTCCACCAGCCTAACATGTAGCTGGTCCATGGCTATTTCCATAGTAAAACTCTTGCACCACACCTTTCTCACCACTTCATCCAGGCCAGCCCTCTGAAACCAACAGTTCACAAATTTGAACATGTAAGGTATTTTAGGCTTCTCTCCGGATGAAATCTATAATGGTGTGTGTTATCAGATACTTCTTTGGATAATGCAGAAACTTGCACAAAAGGGAATTTGTCTTCCCAAGTTGGAGACAACAACACCCTATCCAGCAAAGCACAAGTAGGATCCTCATGATTGCTTGACCAGGTGTATTTTCTTCCCACCAAAGGAAGTTCCATAAGCTCCCCATATGAGATGATGGAGTTAAACAGAACACTCCATTTGTTGTAACCACCTGGTTTGTTTTTATCACTAGCTTTCCTGGTAAGATTAAAGTCCCCATCTGTCAACATAGGTTCATGTGTGTTGCTCAAGAGATGCACCAACTCTATCAGGAATTTTGGTTTACCAGAAGGTTGTGCATCCCCATAAACAATTACTAGATTCCATTAAAAACCATATAGGACATTTTTCACTCCATCCAAGCTCCTCTCCTGAGTTGGAAAGAGATTTTTTGTTCATGCCCATGAAGATCCCTCCAGATCTTCCTCTGGGAGGTAAGGTGGTCCAATCAAAATTACTTTGACCACCCAGAAAAGACAGTTCGGGAACTGTAATTTTTCTCTCTCATAGTTTCCTGGGTCCCACAAAATCAAAATTATTCACATCAACTTGATTTCTAATGAAGTTTCTTTTCTCCGTATCCCCCAACCCCCTACTATTCCATCAAAGACCTCTCAACATTTTAAGCAACCAAGAAAAACAAACCACCAGATACCACTCCTCAAAATACCTTCTTTCTCCTCCTCTTTCTCAAAACCGTTTTAACAGGGGTTTCATCCTTTTCTTCGTCACTCCTATCCATCATTTCCAACAAAATAGATTCCAAATCCTCCGGATTTAGGACTTCTGACTCAGAATTTTTTGTTCATTTTCTCTCTCTTACTAGCCAAAAATACTTCAAGCATAGCTTTCTCACTGCTTTTTTTATTAAATCCAAATTATGTTCAACCAAGTCTAAAGAGACACCCAAGTCCCACTACCGGACTCGCGGGCTATGCCTATGGCCCAGGGCCGTCGGCATAGGTCCTATGTCGTCGACATAGATCTATGCCTACGGCTGCCGTCGGCATAGCCCCGTCAGTGTAGATCACGTCAGCGTACTTCTGTCAGACCGTCGGCGTAGTATAGCCGTCGGCATAGGAGGGTATGCCGGCGGCTGTGGGGCAGCCGTCGGCATAGTTTAGCCGTCGGCGTTGTTTTCCGTCTGACGGCAACGGACGGCGCCGTCAAAACTGCTGGCGACTCAGGAGAAGACACGTGGCAAAGATATGCCTATGGCAAAGCCGTCGGCATAGATTTAATCTATGCCGACGGCTTTGCCGTAGGCATACCTTTGCCACGTGTCGCCCCCTGGTTTGACCTGGCGGCACGTGTCGCCTCCTGGTGGCTCCTGAGCGTATATATGCCGACGGCTTTGCCGTAGGCATAGTTTTTTTAATTTGTTTCCCTGTTTTCTCTTTTTCAATTCATTTGACAGTATTTCAAAGGAGAATAATATGAAATATGACAGTTCATCATCATCATTTAAACATAGTCAAGTTCATCATCTAAAAATCATCACCGGCGAAAGTTCACGAACATAAGAGTAGTGCAAGACATGAAACATCATAAAAGTTGAAACATGAAAGACATGGCACAACGGCCGCATACACGGAATCATCATCGACATCAAGCACCACCGAGTCCACCTCCGCCAAAACCACCACCACCGCCGAGTCCACCTCCGCCAAAACCACCACCTCCGCCAAGTCCACCTCCGCCAAAACCACCACCACCACCAAGTCCACCTCCGCCAAAACCGCCACCGCCAAAATCGCCACGCGACCACCACTACTAGGGAAAAGCTTATACACAGACGCTTACTAGCAGCGCGGGTTTATACCCCTCACTACTGCTACTTACTAGTAGCGCGAGTTTTTACCTCTCGCTACTATTAAGTTGATAGTAGTAGCGCGGGTTTTTAGCCCTCGCTACTACTAAGCGGTCTCTACCGCGTCCCCCCGAGACATGCCATAGTAGTAGCGATGGTTGTAAACCCGCGCTACTACTAAGTTGATAGTAGTAGCGCGGGTTTTTACCCCTCGCTACAACTGTTTTTAACAGTCCTGAAATCCCCCATCTCCTCGTCCAAATCGAGCTCCCCTCCTCCACGAATCCGCACGCACACTCCACATTCTTCGCCGATTCCCCAAACCCACCGCCGCCGCGCCGCTCTCCTCTAACCCAACCACGCCGGCCGTGGCCTCCTCCTCCCCCAAGCACCAGCGGCCTCCTCTTCCTCCAGCGCCGCACTCCAACCTTCTGCTTCTCTCCCGAGCGAAGGCCCCAGATCGGGCGAGACCAGATCCACGGCGGCATCGGCGCGCCATCCTCGACCTGGGCTGCGACCACCATGGTCGCCGTTGTCGTCTCCTCCATGGAGGTCCGACCCGCCAGGATCAAGCCGCGGCCTGAGCCTGCCATGGGGAATCCGCCCCGATTGCAGCGTGTACGCGGGCACTATAGGAAGAGGAAGAGGGAGGAGGGAGGGGGACGGGGGAGAGCAGCGCCCGTAGCCGCGTGCGCGTGGCCGTGGCGCCGGAGCGGCGAAGGAGGGGTAGGGCGGTCCTCGCCGCGGCCAGAGGGCGACCTCGTCACCAGGCTCCCCGGGCAACCAGAGGTCGGGTTCAAGCACTACGCCGGCTACGTCCACGTCGGAAAGGGCGGCGACAAGGCGCTCTTCTACTGGTTCTTCGAGGCCGAGAAGGGGCCGGAGAAGAAGCCCCTCATGTTGTGGGCTATGGCTCAACGGAGGTACGCACGCACGTGTTCATCGCTAGCTCCGCCAGATCTCTCGATTGCTGCCCACTTGTGATTCCTGCTTTTGCTTTCAGTGTTCCATGACGAACATTTCGATAATTTTAGTCTACCACTGTAGCGGTTACCGTCCGTGTCATGGAAAAAATGCAGCCGCAGAGTGCGGCCGTCGGTTGCAAATTCGCTAACCTACGCTAATTTTTGGGCAGGGCACAATGAGCTCATTCAGTTTCTAACTTGCTCATAGCGCATATTGGCAACATGTATAGACAAAGCAGTAGGTGCAATATGACGAATTCTAGGCAAAACCGTAGCCTTGGATCGATGTGCTCTTCCATTCCCCATCTTGTTCATTTCTTGCGCATCCATCCAAATGTGATGCTCATTTGGAAATTCCTATTGGGAAATGGTTCAATACATTTACAGGCAGCACCGGGATGGCATGGTTGAACGCAAAAAGCAAATGCCATGACTGACGAAACTGAAAAATTAAACACTTTCTTCCTCCTTAACTTGTTTCTGCATTACTGCTAGAGAAGTAGTATCTGTAAACAACGTTTTTGCTGCACTTTATACGTATGTATGGGTCATCCTACATTCTCAAGTAAATGAGGTTTGTGGTCCTGAACAAACGTCGGCAGTTTTGATGGAGCTGACGGTATTTTGTCGCTGGACATGCATCCATCTTACTCAATGTCAGAATGGACATGAAAGAATGAGCAGTAAAGTTTGTGATCTGCTGTGGAGCTCTGCTAAATTAGTATTTTGGAAGGAAATATTAGTGGCATTTACATGTACAAGATACTTGCATCTTGCTAATCTAGTTTTTTTTTAGTGTGCGAGAGATTGTCATTAACTTGGTAGTAATTCAGTATCAGGATACTATTCATCATTGTTTCCGATCATTAAAATGTGGGCAGGTGGCTAAGAAGAATAGCACTGTAGCAAGTTTGATGGGCACACTTGCTATATCTTCCATGAGTGTTATTTCGCCAGAAAAGAAGTGTTGTAATTGGAAGGAACTGATGCTTGCACCTCATCCGATCTGGAATAACTATAATCCTTTGTCTTCTCCTGACATTCTCCTTGATCCCATCTTGTTCACGCGTAGAGGGGGGGGGGGGGTGTCTGGGACTTGAACCCACCCCACAATACTTTTGTTTGTCCAAATTGAGACGACGTACTTTTTTCTTGAAAAGGAATGCTAACTTTAGATCAATTTGATATAGATTTTCAGCTCGCCCAATAGGAAATTGCGAGTTTAACAAAGAGATACAATTTCTTTTTCCACCAAAGCCATCGCCATCCTACTCCTGTCCGCATCACGAATGTCGCTATTTAAAAAGACTAAATAAATAATTTTATGAAAGAAATGAATTAAGTTATAAGTTAAAAATTCATGCATTACAATGGAATAACATATTATGAATGCTCAAAGGGCCATCCTATTTTCTGTCACTGTCTAGATTAGACGATGCAGATATGATTGAGCTCAAGGTTGACGGAGACGGCAATTGTCAGGTCTACCTACCGGATTCAGTTTTCTGTTTACTTTTTGAGAATAGTATATTTAGTATCATTAGTATAGTCCTGCTCTACAAGTACTTATCTCTTAATGGATCATCCTTTTAAGCAGTTTCGGGCATTGTCTCATCAATTTTACCGAACTCCTGAACACCATAGATTTGTGCGGCAACAGGTGAGCAATCAGGTTAGTATTGTGAATTCAGGCATTCCATCCCCTCTGCTAGTAAATCAGGTTAGTATTGCCTTTTTAGTGTGTTGATATTTGAAAGGGGAACAGGGCAACGTGTTGCACTCTTGCTTTTGTTAGAGCACTATATTTTATTGTTAACCATGCTATGGTCCAAACTCCTTTTTATTCTGCTCATATGATATTGCTCATCTTTTGTTTTCTGTCCGATGCCTCCTGTATTTAGAGTAGAAATATTCTTAATTTAGTGTTTCTTGAACATGGCCAGGGCAATGGATAAAATCTACTCTGGATAGTTGACAGGGGGAGTACATGCTAAGTTGACTTTTTTCCTGCGGATTTGCTTATCGTGAAGATGCTTGCAAGGATGCAGAGGGAGCGGATCATTTGGAGAGATAGGATGTCACTGTTTGGTGTTTTTATGCATTTTGGTTTGCCTGTAACTGTGTTTGCACTAGTTGGGACTAAGTGACTTGACAAGAAGTGTAGGTGTATTAATTGAAGGCATGAAAAGCCATGACAATATGTATGCTCTTACAGGATGTGCTCTAATGCCGCTGGTTTATTATAAATCTTGGATTAGTAATGATGTGTAATGCTGCTGGTTTATTGCAAATATGTGTTTTTTTAGTTGGAATTGTATGCATAGAATAGAATTGGTGGATTTTATTTTTCTAATTCCTAATTAGTTAGTAGTAGCGTGGGAAAACACCAGATGGGCTACTACTACTTCGTTAGTAGTAGCGTGGGTTTGCATCCAGGCTACTACTAACTTTTTAGTAGTAGCGTGGGAAAAAACCTGAGGCGCTACTACTATTTCATTACTAGTAGCGCGGGTGCAACCCGCGCTACTACTAACTATTAGCTGTAGCGCCTTATTAGTAGCGCCGGTTCCCGCGCTGCTGATACACCTAAAACCCGCGCTGCTGCTAGCCTTTTCCCTAGTAGTGCACCGTCACTCTGCCAGATCGGAGTGACTGGGGTCGACGGAGCAGGAGTCGAGCCATCGGTCCCCTACCTGTTTGAAAGAAGATTCTAACGGTAAATATGACATGATAGTGTTGAATGAACGAGAACTAGTTTGTCATTAGTTAGGCAAATGTACTAACCGGAGTATCACCGCCTAGTGCCAGCCATTCCTCAAACGTGGGAATGTGTGGGGCGTCTCCCGCAGGTGGTGGTGGGGGTCCAACTTGTGGTGGCTCCGTGTGGTTAGTCCAAGACGCCAACATAGCCTGGATGTTAGTTAAACAAGTCCACTTAGAAACAAGCCGTGATCAACAAAGTCAGAAGGAAGGAAAGTGCAAATTTGAGCTCGGTTTAAGAGGGCAAAACTAACCGCCATCACTTGACGACTGTAATCATCGTTTGCCTTCACTCGTTGCAAGTACTCCCTCACCTCAATATGCCTATGCTCGAGAAAGGCCTGATATGCCTACAAAATTGAGGTTGTTTCTAAGTGGGCAGTGATGAAAATAAACTAAGAAAGATAGAGACAAAGAAGATAAGGGGAAGTACTTACAGCACGTTGGCGGACTAAGGGAGGCTGCGAACGCCCCGTACTCTCTAACGGGCTCGGGTTGGTAGCTCGAAGCGTGTGTACGAGATCGACAGAGTGATCAAGCCATCGAAACACGGATACCGGCCATGAGACTTACCTTGGATGGCCACCACCGCCGTGTCGTCGATCTGAGACTTGGCGACCTCAGGAACGGGAACATCCGGATGCAACTTCTGATTGTTCTAAGTGTAAGACTCCAGGTGTTGCTCGGTGTTGCCGTAGTACTGGCTCTCGCCCTCCTTGCGATCACTCGCTCGCGGGCCAGCTTCCACGACTCCATGTCTGAGAGCGGCCTCTGCAACTTGTCCTCCCGCAACGTCAAACAAAAGTTAGCCATACATAAGAACATGACGGTAAATAAGAACCAAAATGCATCATTCATATAGATATACCTTCATGGCCTTGAAGCCCCAATGGTTCCTGTTTCCTTGGCCGTGTGTCCCGTCTTTTCCACGGTTAGCCCGGGCCTTGATGCTCTTGGCAGCAAACTCTGGATCGTCACCGACCCACCTATCCACCAAACACGCCCATCCGTCATGCCTTCCATAGCACCAATGAGGAACAACCTATGAAAATTTTGGAAGCATGACATGTGAGCACGAAACATATAGTTGACTCCTTGAAACAATGAAAAGTCAGTAATAGTTACCATCATGAACTGCTCCCTGCTCATGGTAATTTTTTGCCTCTGTGCTTGAGTTTTGGTCATCTTTTGTTGCAGGTAGATGTGGTAGTATTGTGAGACGGCAACCCAACGAACCTCGTACTACAACTGACGAGCTTTCTTCTTTGCAGACGCAAGTAAGACCATGTCGGCTCTGGCCTTGTGCTCGTCAAGAACTCTATAGAGTTGCTGCAATCATGCATAAACCATAAGCAAACAAGGCATGAGTTGAGTGATTCAATGATAAACTATGAACGAAACTGAAGACAAGTGATTCAAAAGGGAACTTACCAAAAATTTGGTGATCACGGCCTTAGCGGCTGTCCCGTACTACGCGTTGCTGCAAGCCTCGTAGTGGGCCCAGCTTGTGGCCAAAACACGCAGCTGCGGGTCCCTGTCTGGCCGCGGGCAGAATAGGCCAGGCCAAAACTCCTTCAACAGGATAGTGAGAAGGCCGTTCGGTTTACGACCCTTTCCGCGAAGGATCTAGTTACTGCAAAAGAATCAAAGGGTTGCCATGTGTACAATAAAAAAATATTGTCATGTGTTGAAAATATGATTGAGATGCACTTACTCTATCCCCGCAGGTTCAATGAGCCACTTGTGCGCCTCGATAGAAGGTGGTGTAGGTACTCCGGCATTACCACGCAGCCACCCCTGCGGAGCACCCAGTGGCAAGTCACCCCACAACTCGGGGTCAATCTCCCCTCCACCCTCCTCGCCCTCCTCCTCACCCTCCTCCTCGGCCTCCTCCTCCTCGGCCTCCTCCTTCTCAGCCTCCTCCTCCTCAGCCTCCTCCTCCTCGACATCAGGAACATACTCCTCCTCCTCAGACTCAGAAGCTGCATCAGCATAGGAGGGCATTGAAGAAGACCCTCCTATTTCGGACACGGCCCGGAGTTTTTTGGCCCGGTTGCCTCTCCCCCCACCTCCTCGTCCTCTAGGGGCTCTCCCCCCACCCCCTCCTCCTCTAGGGTCTCCTCCCCCGACCCCTCCACCTCCCTGTGAGGTGCCATCCTCGCGTAGTCGGGAGGAAACCTTGTGGGCTCGTCCACTACGAGTAAGTCCTCCTTTGAGTTTACTGAGGAAACTGGCACCGCTGGACTTGCCCATGATTAGCAAACCTGCATTGAGAAGAGAATAAACAATTAGTAAGGATATCAAAAAACAAGCATACAGGAAAGACATTAATAACGGAAGAGCACATTAAGGATATCAAAAGAACATACATTTTCTAGAACCCATATGAATCATCACTATTGTAATCTATTTGTCGACCGGTCTCATCATCACTATCCCGCATATCTTCTTCATTGTCTGACGGAGGTGGACGCTCTTCCTCATTGTCAGCGTCTTCATTTAACTTTTCAAGCATAATTATGCCTCTTTGATTCACAACTGCCTCACCATCAATCCGTGCGTCGTCGTTTGGGTCCAGGTCAACATAACCCAACTCATCATCCTCCTTGTTTCAGACCATGTCATCATGTTCCTCTTGAAAGAACACTCCCTCGTATGTCATGGGGTTTATGTTGTAGTAATCATCATCGTTCGGGTCTGGTAGCTTACCATGTGGCGACACCTTGAACACAACTTCCCAACCCTTTAGGTACTCTTTCTGGCATGGGTAAGGCAGATAATATACTTGTGTGGCCTGGGTAGCGGCGATAAAGAGATCAGCTCCGGCATAGACGGTTGATGGTTTAACTTCAACTAAACCAACAGAAGGCGTATGTCTCAGACCCTTTTTGGGGTTGAACCATCGGCATTTGAACACAGTGAGACTTAGGTGTTTACGGCCATGTTTGAATGTAAGCTCGTATATTTTTCCTACCCTTTCGTAGTAATCTACTTTATTATATCCTTCGGTGAAGACTCCGGTATTTATGGTTTTGGGATCAGGCCGACTGTTCTGGTGCTCCTCTGTATGGAAGCGATACCCATTCACATCATACTTTTGGCATGACATGACGGTAGGGTCAAAACCCATGGAAACCCATCTCAATTCTTCATCCATTGATTCGTTCGGATCATTTCCCTACAAGTTTAATTGAAATTATAGGGTGCATGAGTTTAATTGGAAGTGTGAAATGGGTAATAGGGAAGTGTGAAATATTACTTTCTCCATGAACCACGCAACGAAATTTTTCCTTCCATCAGCACCCTTTCGGAGAAGAGCAAGTGCCTCCGCTTCAGTAGGAGGCAACATTCCCGTCCACTCTTCCTCAACGAATCGACTACAATAAGAAAAGCGGTATAAGAACTAGGCAAAGTGAACATAATGAATTGACTAAAAGAATGGTGCAAAGGTATTACCTCATCCACTCATCCTCAACTTGCTTGATGTTGTGCAAGATATAGAACATGACATCCTCCCACTCATCTCGTGGCATGACATAAGATGCCGAGCATCCAGCCCTGCCACCTTGCCCGATGAATAGAGGCAACTTGGGTTTATACTTGGGTTCTTCTATATTGTATCGAGACACCATATTGTGCAACGTGGGAACATGGTCCGGATAGTAGGCTGTCCTGAGGTCTGCCACCTCCTCTAGGATAACTGCCTCAGCTATGGAAGCTTCAATCTTAGCTTTGTTTCCACATTTCTGTCTCAGATGCTTGTTCTGTCTCTCAGGGCCGTACTGCCAACGATACTGCACAGGGCCCCCCAACAATACCTCATTCGCAAGGTGCAAAATGAGATGTGTCATCGGAGTAAAGAAGCCTGGCAGGAAGATCTTCTCTAGCTTGCATATCAACTCCGGTGCCTTCTTATGCATTTCTTTTATCTTCTTAGGACATACTTCTTTAGCACAAAGCATGCGGAAGAAATGGCTTAACTCCGCAAGCACACGCCAGACACGCTCGGGAACATAGCCCCGAACCATCACCGGCATAATCCGCTCAATCCATACATGATAGTCATGACTCTTGAGCCCGGTCACTCTGCCCGTTGAAAGATTGACCCCCTTACTTATATTCGACGCATAACCATCAGTGAACTTCACGACGTGTTTCAGCCACTTGAATGCCTCCATCTTATGATCCTTTTTAAGTACGAAGTCAGCATCTGGCTTGAACCAAGATTTTCGACTGCCTGTGGGAGGTTGCATGTGAAGACGTGGTCTATCACAAATATTCTGTTGATCGACTCTAGCATTAACATTATCCTTTGTCTTATTAGGAATGTTGAGGATTGTGTGAAAAAGGGACTCTGCGACATTCTTTTCGGTGTGCATCACGTCGATGTTGTATGCAAGTTTGAGGTCCTTAAAATAGGGAAGCTGCGTGAAGGGGGTAATGTGAGTCCAGTTGTGCGTCTCACCATATCCTTCAAACATTTTTTTGCCTTTGCCTTTGCCTTTGCCTTCACCGGCAGGCTTAAGAGCTTTCAGCTGAGCAAGCACATCCGCACCAGAAAACATTGGAATCTCGTTTACTTCATGGACAACTTTGCCTTTTGTGAAGTTCTTCTTGTCCTTCCTATCAGGATGGTCTGGAGGGAGGAACTGTCGATGCAGGTCAAAGGCAACATACTTGCCACCCTTCTTCAGCCAAATGAAGATCAAGGCCTGCATGCACACTGGGCAAGGCATCTTTCCACTTGTACACCATCCGCGGAACAGGGCATAGCCGGGAAAGTCATGCATGCAATACTGTAGCCAAATTTTCATCAAGAAATTTTTCCGCAGATGCCGGTCGTATGTCAACCTCGGGAAGTACCATGAATGGTGCAAATCATCCACCAATGGCTGCATAAACACACTCAAATTCTTCCCCGGATATTCAGGCCCCGGAATTATAAGCGACAGGAACATGGTCTTGCGTTGCATTATGGCACCGGGAGGGAGATTGAGCAGAATAACAAATATGGGCCATCAGCTGTATGGATTAGACGACATACCATATGGATTGAACCCATCACCTGTTATAGCAATTCTGACATTCCCAGCCTCGGCTGCTTCCTCCGGGTACTTTATATCGAATGACTTCCATGCTTCACCTTCTGATGTATGTACAATTTTTTTTGGATTGTACCTTTTCCCTTCCTTGTGCCACTTCATCATTTTGGTAGACTCCTCGGTGATGAAAAGGCGATGCAGTCTTTTTATAAAATCAAGATACTGAAGAACCTTCATAGGGATTTTTAGCTGCTGCTTCTGACCATGCTTATCGACCACCTCAATATACCGAGAGGAACCGCACTTCCTACAGTAGTTGTCATCCGCATACTCATGCCTAAACAAAAGGCAATTCTTTGGACAAACATGTATTTTATCATAGTCCATGGAGAGCGCCTTCATGATTTTCTTCGTACCGTACATGGTTTTCGGCAGTTCATGGCTCTCAGGCAGGCTGTTAGCCCATACCCCCAGAAATGCTACGAAGCAACCTCGGCTATAGCCGTACTCAGCCTTGACTGCCATGCGTTGCGAGATGGCATCCAGCACAGACAGCTTGGCACCCTCATACAGAGGTTTCTTTGACGAGGCCAAGATTTCTAGGAAGGCCTTTGCTGTTTCCTCCGGCTCCTCCAGTTCATTCGCGGAATGTGACGGAGGTGTCGGCTGTGTAGCAAAGACATCATCTAGCATGTCTCTAACCCCATCATCCTCATAACCAGTGACGCGTTGTCGTATCACATCCTCTCTACCACGGTCCCGCTGGGCAAAGTTTATCGGCATATTAAAGTTGGGCATAAATCCATTCGTGCGAAGGTGCTTAGTCATCTCACTCTTATCTCTGCAGATACGTCTCTGACATTTGGCACACGGGCATTCTGGCACCATCCTCATTGGACTACGGAATATCTCTTTCAAAAACACATCGGTTTTCTCAATCCACTCTGTTGTTACTTGATTCCGACGGAAAAACCCACTATACACCCACTGATTATCTGCCATCTCTGCTTTATTGGAAGCCACACAACAAAATTAAGGATTCATTTAAATTACCCACATCAATATTTTATTTTTTACAAGGTTGACGAGAAACGACATTTAATCCACCTACATATCTAATAGGTAAAGATGGGTCCTAATCCCACCCGAGAATGTGTAGATTGAGTACGGTCCATGCTCTACCCCATTCCGAGACAAAATTTCGGCAGCACCTCCCCGCTGTTCTCCAAATACACATCTCGGCAAAATGCCGAGCGAATGTGCATCCGGAGAACAACAGGGAGGCGCCGCCGAAATCCTGTCTCGAAACGAGGTAGAGCATGAACAACGTACCCAATCTACACATCCTCGGGCTGTCCGTGGAAAGCGCTGGACAATCCAAAAGAGCTGTGGTGATAAATATGCAATTGAATGCATATTTATCGATGCAACCCTTTCGGACGGGAGACGTAGGTTACGCGACTTGATGTGAAAATTCAATCTAGTTAAAAGAGGCTAGGAGTTGAAGGTGGATTCGTAGCTCACCCTCCGCTGTAGAGGAAGTAGTCTAGCAGCGGCAGGATCACGGACCAAACCCAGACGACGAAGGCTCCAGTGAGATGAAATACCACAAAGCCTGTAAATTTTACCGAGTCAAAAAATTGAGGGCATCACATCACATAAAGCATTGACACTTCACACTATGAAAAAAATCATATTGCTGATGACATCTAGTCAAGGTTTTAGATCATCATGATACTTCAAATCCTAATTTTCATCAAGTGTCAAATTTTGTTCTTCAATTTTTTTAGCAAGACCATCATGATAAAATAACTACTCATCAGATACAAATTTTGTCAACATCACAAAATGAAACTATAGCTATTTGACAACATCTCAAATATACCAATTTTGTTCTTCAATTTTTTTAGCGCATCTCACATAGCTATTTGACAACATCACCAACTTGACCAAAGCTATAACTAACCAATATAAATCAATCCATCCATTCATCCATACAACATGCATCTATCACATATATAACAAGCTATAAAAATTGCAAAAAATGAAAAAAAAACTCACCGGGGCGGCCGGGGACGGTGAGGCAGGGGCGACCGCGGACGGTGAGGCAGGGGCGGCCGGGGACGGTGAGGCGGGGGCGGCCGGGGACGGTGAGGCAGGGGCGGCCGGTGCAGCGGGCGAGCAGGGG